>NC_056745.1:1273425294-1273432794 GCF_019279795.1 Protopterus annectens
CTCACCATTACTCTGAACTGTTGATCCCAAGTACTTAAACTCACCCACCTTCCCCACCTCTACTGCCTGCATCCTCACCATTCCTCTATCTTCCCTCTCATTCAGACACATATATTCTGTCTTAGTCCTGCTGACCTTCATTCCTCTCCTCTCTAGAGCATATCTCAACCTATCCAGGGTCTCCTCAACTTGTTCCCTACTCTTATTATAGATCATAATGTCATCTGCAAACATCATAGTCCATGAGGCCTCCTGTCTGATCTCGTCTGTCAACCTGTCCATCACCATTGCAAATAAGAAAGGGCTCAGAGATGATCCTTGATGTAATCCCACCTCCACCTTAAACGCATCCATCACTCCCACCGCAGACCTCACCACTGTCACACTACCCTCATGCATATCCTGTACCACTCTTCCATACTTCTCTGCTACTCCTGACTTCCTCATACAATACCACAACTCCTCTCTAGGCACCCTGTCATATGCTTTCTCTAAGTCCACAAAGACACAAGGGAACTCTTTCTGACCATCTCTATATTTCTCCATCACCAGTCTCAGAGCAAAGATTGCATCTGTAGTGGTCTTTCCTGGCATGAAACCATACTGCTGATCACTAATCATCACCACCCTTCTTAACCTTGCTTCCATTACTCTTTCCCATAACATCAAGCTGTGACTGATCAGTTTTATCCCTCTGTAGTTACTACAGCTCTACATATCACCCTTATTCTTAAAGATAGGTACCAAAACACTTTTTCTCCACTCCTCAGGCATCCTCTGAGTTTCCAAGATTTCATTAAAACAATCTGGTTAAAAACTCCACTGCCATTTCTCCTAAGCACCTCCATGCTTCTACTGCTATGTCATATGGGCTAACAGCCTTTCCATTCTTCATTCGCTTCATAGCTGTTCTTACTTCCTCACTAATCTGTTTCACTTGCTGATTCACTATCCCCACATCATCCAACCTTCTCTCTCTCATTCTCTTCATTCATCAGTCCCTCAAAGTACGCTTTCCATCTGCTCAACACACTCTCCTCACTTGTGAGTATGTTTCCCTCACTATCCTTTATCACTCTTACCTGCTGCACATCTTTCCCAGGTCAGTCCCTCTGACTAGCCAATCGGTACAGGTCCTTTTCTCCCTCTTTAGTGTCCAACCTTTCATACAACTCTCCATACACCTTATCCTTAGCCTTCGGCACCACGCTCTTTGCCATGCACCTCATCTCCTTATACTCTTGTCTACTTTCTTCATCTCTTTGACAATCTCACTTCTTCTTCTCCAGCCTCTTCCTCTGTAAACTCTCCCGTACTTCCTCATTCCATCCCCAGGTCTCCTTGACCTCCTTCCTCTGTCCAGATTTCATACCAAGCATCATTCTAGCTGTCTCCCTTGCCTGCTCTGCTGTAGTTACCCAGCTATTCAGTAACTCTTCACTGCCCCTCAGTGCCTGTCTTAACTCTTCCCTGAACTCCACCTCACAATCACCCTTTTTTAACTTCCACCATTTAATCCTTGGCAATGCTCTTACACTCCTCCTCCTCTTCTTGATCACCAACGTCATCCTACAGACCACCATTCTATGCTGCCTAAGTAGACTTTCCCCTGTCACCACTTTACAGTCTCCAGTCTCCTTCAGACTGGCCCTCCTGCATAGGATATAATCCACCTGTGTGGATCTTCCTCCACTCTTGCATGTCACACTATGTTCCTCCATCTTCTTAAAATACGTATTCACCACAGCCATGTCCATCCTTCTCACAAAATCCACTATCATTTGACCTTCTGCATTCCAGTCTTTAACACCATACCTACCCATCACTTCCTCATCCCCTCTGTTCCCTTCACCAACATGCCCATTGAAATCCACTCCAATCACCAATCTCTCACCCTTGGGTACACTCACCACAACTTCATCCAACTCACTCCAAAATTTTCCTTTCTTATCCATCACACACCCAACTTGTGGAGCATATGCACGAACAACATTCATCATTACACCATCAATTTCCAGTTTCATAAACATTACTCTATCCGACACTCTTTTCACCTCCAAAACACTCATGGCATGCTGCTCCTTCAGAATAACCCCTACCTCATTTCTCCTGCCATCCACACCATGATAGAACAATTTGAACCTGCCTAATATACACCTGGCCTTACACTCCTTTCATCTGGTCTCTTGCATGCACAATATATCAACCTTCCTTCTCTCCATCATATCAGCTAGCTCTCTCCCTATACCAGTCATACTGCCAACATTCACAGTTCCTACCCTCACTACTACACTCCTAACCTTCCTTCCCTCTTCCTGCCTTTGGGCATGCCTTTCCCCTCTTCTTCTCCTTTGGCCAACAGTAGCCCTGTTGGCTAAGAGTGCTGGTGGTGGTCGTTGTTAACCAGGGCCTCGACCGATCTGGTATGGAAATCTATATTGTTGTCTGCATATGTCATTTGGCAGAGGTTTTACACCAGATGCCCTTCCTGATGTAACCCTCCCCATTTATCCGAGCTTGGGACCAGCACAAAGAAATGTACTGGCTTGTGCATCCCCGGTGGCTGGGTTCTGTATGTGTGTGTGTGTGTGTGTGTATGTGTGTGTGTGTGTGTGTGTGTGTGTGTGTGTGTGTGTGTGTGTGTGTGTTTGTATGTGTGTGTGTGTGTGTGTGTGTGTGTGTGTGTGTGTGTGTGTGTGTGTGTGTGTGTGTGTGTGTGTGTGTGTGTGTGTGTGTGTGTGTGTGTGTGTGTGTGTGTGTGTGTGTGTGTGTGCATTTATATAGGAATTTTCTTATGTGAAAAGGCATTGTACACAATGAGTGGATGTGTGGCAGTAGTAGTTATGTGCATCTTCACCTACACGTGGCTTGGAAGCTGCATGAAATGGCTTTATGAATTGGTTTGTTGGTGAAGACATCAGGAAACCTCCTGCGCTTTTAGTAAATAATGCCTTGGCTTCTTTTACTTTTGCCTTGGCACATAGTTGCTCTAGGAGATGACAATCAGAAACCTATCAAGATTCATATGTATCACCCATGGGAATATCTTAATGTAACTGAACTTCAACATAACAGCTATGTTTTGGGATACCAAGATCGGTATCTGAGTATTCCCTAGTGATGTAGAATTAGGGGCTGCAGTTAAAGGCAGCAGTAATAGGCTTATCCTGTAAACAGACGATAAACATACATAAGTGTGTAATAAAACAAATATATATCTAAGTGCTATCAAATACAGCATTCTTTAAGCCCATAGTGAACAACTCTTAATTGTGAATAAAGAAACAAAAATAAACATCTGGTAGTATTAGTGAAATACATGCAGTCTAAGGGCTGGCTACAGTGCACTATTTATATGGGCTGGCTAGCATGCACTACCTGTGCTGGAAAGTATGCTCCAAGTTTTGCTAATATTCTCCTTGCTTTCAAGTTGTTGTTGTTGTTGTTATATCTTTTGGCTTTTCCCGGTTAGGGGTCGCCACAGCAGAACTCCGGTCCGCTAATGATTGGCAGTAGATTTTTACGTACCAAGTTGCCAGCCCTGACACACAACCTTCAATGAAGGTACACCCATTCACGCATGTCTCCACACAGAAGATGCTTTAGCTGAGAATCGAACAGGACAACGTCTTACTGTGAGGCAACAAAGCTACCGCAGCTCCACCACCACAGTATTCTTCTTGCGTTTACAGTGGCAGCAATTACAACAGTGATTCTCCTTGCTTTCAAGTCACTGTTATAATTGCTGCCACTGTGTCTACTCACTGCAGATGTGCACTTTTGTTTTCATATAGACGCACTCTTGAGAGTTCTTATCCCATTATATGGTTCCAGGGTAAGTGTCACTCTGTATATTCACTGTATATTTTCACTTTCAAAAATATTTACCCCATTATATGGTTCTTGTCCCTGCTTGCCTGCTACATGCAATCGATTGTTTCATTTAATGCACAGAAGAGCTCTCACTTTTTGCACTTTGACACCAATCATGATGTGAAGCAGTCATGCTTATTGCTATGTCCCATTAACTGATGATTGTCCACCTACTCCTACACTTCCTTGTCAGCTGACATTTTCATTTATGGAAAAGCCTGTGCCAGTGACACAGAGGGATAATGTCTTGACTACAGCCCACTTGACCCAGCCTTGCATAACAGCTTGGGTGTTTTTTTTTGAGTCAGCCAGAGAAAATGAACATGCGAATAGTGAGGTGGAGGGATGGCGACTACCTTCCCAGCTTGTGCTGCTGCTCAAATGACAGACCCTTGGCTGAAGACAGAAGACTAAGCTTGATGAAGGAGTTTGTGTAGGAAAGACACAGGCATGACCACCAAGCCAATGGCTGCAGCCATTATCAGTACATGTGGAACAAAAAACATGACCTACAGAGGATCAGAGCTAGTCTTTGTACAGATGAATGTGATTTAGGCTGTAAAAATGCTGTCATGGGAAGGAAGGCAGCAAGAGTGCAATACACCATCATGCCTGTCTAAATGATGGCAACCATTTTGGATAGGTTAATGTCTAATCTCGGGAAAGCTTGATGGTCAGCAGTCATGGGGCAAAAGTCATGCAAAAATATCTTTCCTTTGCCTTACACTGTACTGCTTCTCACAGGTTCATAGGTGTGTACTAGGCTAACAACCACTAGGGTCTTTGTAAGCCTAGCCATGCAACCCAAATGTAACCCACAAATTTGATTTATATAGGTGATGATTTACTGATTACCTTTGTCCACTAACAACATAGCAGTCAGACCAGGAGTGAATTTCCGATTATCTGTCCACTGGTCCAAGTTGTGATTTTCTTACAACCTTGCATACATGCTGGTTGAAGGCTAGATTGCTATTGACATGAGTTCCCAGATCCCTGATTAGTGAATCATCTTTTAAGGGTCTTTTATTGATGTCTTAGAGAATAGGCAAACTGTACCTCAGCATCCTGATTGTAAAATGAATGTTTTCCAGTAGGGTATTAATATACAAAGTAATGCCCACTGAAAAATGAGTCCACCACTTCATGGCACCCTATCAAGCTGCCATGGAGCTCGGACTGAAAAAACTAATGGCCACCATTATCTTACAGTCACTGAGCAGCACTTTTGCTGTTTAGTGAGTGTAAAATAATGAACAAAAAATTAAAAAAAAAACAAAAAACGTGAGTATGTGTGTGTCTGTGTGTGAGAGTGTATGGGTGCATGAGAGTGAGAGATCAATCGAGCCATTATTTTACACTAGCTAATCAGCGCTTTTACTGTTTAGCAAGTGTAAAATAAATGAAACCAAAAAAAGTATGTGTGTGTGTCTGTGTCTATGTGTGTGTGTGTGTGTGGGTGTGTGTGTGTGTGCGTGCATGCACGTGCGTGTGTGTGTGTGTGTGTGTGTGTGTGTGTGTGTGTGTGTGTGTGTGTGTGCATGTGCGTGCACGTGCGTGTGTGCATGTGTGTGTGAGAGTGTGTGTGTGTGTGCACGTGCGTGTGTGTGTGTGTGTGTGTGTGTGTGTGTGTGTGTGTGTGTGTGTGTGTGTGTGCGCGCGAGTGACAGTGAAGAGTGAGTGTGATCCCTGGCAGCAACAGCATCAGTTAAGAATTTTGCATACCTCTACATACTTCTCAACCTCTCGGGACAAGAAATCTAGACAGTGCCACAAATAACGTGAGACAACCAAAAATAAGGACAGATTTTAAATATTGCTCTTATAAACCTAGAACGTTGCTAGAACAACAGGGTTTCCCTTAGCATGTATTATCTGAAGGATATGAAGTCTGAAACTCAATGTCTGTCATTATTTAATGACTTCAATCCTCAGTGATTTGCCAGAAAACTACACATTTTATGAGGATGGGACCAAACATATGAGCAAAAATCCGGACAGTCTGCACAAAACTGGACAGTTGAAAGGTATGCTCTGTTGACTCCTAGCTCAAAATATCTGGATAAACCTAAAATAAACGGGACACAAAGGCTCAAAATATGAACATATTTTACTTGATTATTATGATTTGTATCAGCATACATTTTCTGAAACAGAGGTGTGCCTGAGAGACTGATTGAGAATGAGTGTAAAGAGGCTTGCATACCTCTGGACATTTCAGCTGAAGAAATCTGAATAAAGCTTAAAATAAAGAGGGAACAAAGGCTCAAAAAATAGGAACAGTTTTTAATTACTGCTCTTATAAAGTTACAGACTTGCTTAATGAAAAGGATTTGTGTTAGTATGAATTTTCTGAAGAAAATAATAGTCTGAAACTCAAATGTGTGCCATTTTTTAGTAACTTCAATCTTTAATGACTGGCAACAAACTAAACATTTTAGGAGTATGGGACCAAAAAATAAAGTAAATGCCTGGATATTTTTTAAGTAATATATTTTAGATGTAAAATGTTTCCTCCAGAACCATTAACTCATACTACAGCAAGTTTGAGGCATTAGGTGGATGAACTAATATATATAAAAATAATATAGTACTTAAAAAAATAAATAAGTAAAACTCACCAATTTTACAGACGGCCCAGTCTCTAAGTACAATAATGCCCTCCAGGCTTTGTGGAGGATTTCTCACTGATTCTAACCACAAGGGGTTCCTTATGAGATGGCTAGCTATCCAGCACGTTATAAAGGGGTTTATGCCTAGTTCCTTAAGTTTGTTGACAATGTCCTAGTGGGGTATTGTATCAAATCCTTTACCCAGATCTAGGTAGGCAGTATGCACCATTTTACCCTCATCTATTGCCTTAATGATCTTTTTAAAAAAGTCCACCAGATTCAGTAAGCATGATCTTCCTTTGACATAGGCAAAGTGGGATGGATCCAATGTCTGGGGGTCTCCTATGTCCCTGTTGATAATTTCCATGATAATAATTCCCATGGCTTTGCAAATCAGACTAATGTGTCTGTAGTTTCCACGATCTGTTGAAAGTCCTCCCTTATGAAGTTGGATCACCTTGCAGTTCTCCATTCAAGTGGCACAATGCCTGTTTTAAGGCTAAAGTTAAATAATTACTCCAGGGGTCCTGATAAGTCTTATTTTAGAGTATTTAGGAGGCATCCTGGGATGTTTTCAGGGCACCTGCAACAAATCTAAAGAGCTGTTTGATTTTTTTTCCTCCCATCCTAACTGTAACATCATCACCATTTTAGAACCATGGTTAAAACTCAGTACTCTTTTTTCAGGGGTTAACATGAAAGACCTGGAGATAAGTGGAGTATTACTGACTTAATAAAAAAAAAAAATTACTGACCTTTTTTACTCTCTGGCATTTTTCTTGCCAATAAGCAAGGATATAGCTGGTTAACAATGGCCATTGCTATTAATGGCTGTAGTAATACTGTTGTGAGACTAGTATACCTTTGTCCTCCATGCTGTCTCTTAAAGGTTAAGGTGCCATTGTTAAAACTCTCCCCTCATCAGAAACAATGTGCTAATATATTAATCTTTGGTGACATGTATTAACTTACTATTAGAGAATGAGTGACCTGTAGAGTGCATCCTGATTGGAGA
>NC_056745.1:1273437794-1273530294 GCF_019279795.1 Protopterus annectens
TGTTATGTTTTAGATTAAATCAGGGGCAATATTCTCTAGTTAGATTAGGAAAGTTTAGTTATTTATATAGAGTTTTTCTAAGATGATGGACTTCTATCCTGCAATTTAATTTTATATTTCCTGTGATTGAATTCTGGTGTTTATTGAAAGTTATTGATTTACATTCTTGTAATCATTTTACTTATTACTAAATGTTTTTCATTACTTTACATTGTGGCCGGACAATCAGTGTGTTCTTTAGAGATTAGAGAGTGCTTATACCTATTTGATACTCTCCAAGTCATATCTAATCCCTGACTGCTTTTGTTCTTAGCTATCATTTATTTTGATATTTAGTTTTTAATAATTGATCACCCTTTGAAGGGTGTGTAGACCAGTCTGACTTTGGTGGCAATGTTACCATATGTAATGGGGAAGGGATATATCTGGAAATCTGTGTCAGGCTTCCCATAAGTGTTTGAGTGTGTGAGATTTGAATTTATTTTGAGTGTGAGTGAGTCAGAGGTCTTAAACTGGAACACATTGCTCTGAAGTGTATGATAAGGGATTACCTTTGGGGTGGACAGAGGTATATAGTCCAGTCCCAGGAAAATATATGTTCCTGTTGTGCTCTTAAGGGAAATTGTGGAATTTTATTCTTGTGTGCTCTGTGCTCTGATGTTTTCTGTGATTGCCTCATACTGGAGTCAGTGGTGAGGACTGAGGCTCCTTAATTACTGACCCAGATTTTAAGTGGGGATGTTACATTTATTGTTGTCAGTCTAGTGGGATAATAGCCGGATGTCACAATTGTAATTAAAAAAAATAAGTAAGTAAAAAATAACAATTTTATAGACAGCCCATTCTCTAAGCACAATAATACCCCCCCAGGTGTGTGTTATTGTGGAAATAACACCCTTCTAGGGGTAACACACACCCTGTTGGGCATTATTGCTTGCGCATGCCAACATATTGAGGTGCACTAAATATTTGACAGAACTTTACCTGATTATGATAGCTGCTGGTTTTGTTACTCTAAAAACACTCACTCTTGTACTGGATTATCATCACAATGTTGTCAAGAATGCTACATTTTCACTGTGTCTACTCACCTGGTACAAGCAATCACTCTCATATCATATTTTTCTGGGATACTGGATGGGTTAAAGTAGTACAGCTCAAATATCTCCTAATGGAACCATAGTCTTTGTATTAAGTTACAAGTTCTTACCTGGTAGGATACTTCCTGACAATTAGCTTACAACTGCAGCAAGATTAGGCTGGTCTGATTGAAGAGTTCATCACCAAATATGTTACTGCTAATATAAAAAAAGACCATGAGTGTGGTATTTTGTGCAGCCTTGAGACTCAACATATTCATAAAGCTGGGCTGTGATGAAGCACTATGCTTGAAAATACCAGTACTTGGAGTTGTTATATATAAACGCAGATCTTTGTTGCTTTGTTTGAGTTTTCAGAAACTTGAAATATGGTCTTGACTATATGAAGTTCAAGTTCATTGATCGTATTAATTGCTTTAATATAAAAATCAACAGTCAGCTCAAGCTGCATTGGGGGCTCTCTTGATTCCTCTTTGCTGAGGCTTGTGATTCCATCAGCAAGGTAGTGCCAATGCTACAGCTGAAACATTGATTGAGTTTATTTCCAGCAGCTAAAATGTAAATGACTTACAAGTGCTATGTACTAGGATTTGCACTTTTAAGTTACCAGCTTCATCACTGCCATACACTACAAGGATCAGTATGGCTTCCTGTTAAGCTAAGAGCAGAAAAACAGCTCCATGTTTTCATTTTCAGGTTTAGGTATTGAACCACCACCCTCCCTTCGTTTGGCATCTTGTGCCTAAAGGCACACTTTACTCTTTGTAATCATTTCTAGTGGGGCTACAACTTTTTGTAATTCTCCTGATTGACTCACATCTATAGAACTTGCCCTTTCACTGACTGGATCACTATTTAGGATGGACTGCCTTTCCATGGATTACAGCTGCCATCAAAGACATAAAGATGGCTTCATGTGGTGAATTAAATCCAAAAGCAAATTGTAAATTTTTTTTGGAACTCCAGATCATAAACAATAATCTCATTGTTTATAAACCTTCTTCTATGTTGATGACAGCCCTTTGTCTGTAGCTGGTTAGTGGATTTCCAGTACGGCTGAAATATTTATAGTTTCATAAGTCCTTAGTAGGATATTGATCCTTGAAGATCTTAAGAAGTCTAGCCTTGCATTCCTTTCTCAATTTTTTTTATTTATACATAACATCTTAAATAACTATGTACACTATTTACATTAGCCTGACACTATAACAGATCTTAATGTATACAGTTATTTTATAAGTATGTCCAATCCATTATCCGAGTGTCTGATTAATTATTGTATAGTGTCAATCAACAATAAGACTTTTCCCCAAGGGTTGTTGATAAATGGCTTTGGATAAATTCTTAGTTCTTTAATTTTTATTTCCAATAATGCTGTGGTCTTCAGTAGGCTGTAGAAGTCTTCCAAAGTTGGTATTGTGTTTGTATTTCATCTTCTTGTTATACACTTCCTTGAAATTGCAAGTATAGTCCATACTAGATACATGTTTGACCTATTCAAATGAGGACCTTCATTCACATTTAATAATACAAGAGCTTTAGTTAAATAAAATGATTCATTAAATAAAGCTTGTAGAACATTATTAATACCATTCCAAAATGGCTTAATTTTAACACAATCAAAGAAAATGTGGCTCCAATCTGCATTGTGCACTTGCTCACATCTCCAACATATTCCTTTTATGGAAGAACTAATTTTACTGATTCTATCTAGGGTTAAGAATACTCTATGCAAGCATTTCCAATTAAAAACTTTCCAGTATTGTGTAAATGATGTATATTTTATTAATAACAAGATATTTGTTTTAATATCTTCAGTTAAGTGTATTGAATGTCCTTTTGTTATATATTTCCAATATGAGGCTTTGGGTGTTATTTTATAGTTTATCAATATTTTGTAAAATTTTGAAATACTGTTTCCCATGTCAAAGTCATTATGTATGATTTCATATATGTGTTTCATAAATTTGGGTATTTCCTTAAATGCAGAATTGTTAATTGTTCTACTTAAATCTTGTGAATATGACAGCATACTCTATAAAGTTAGCCAGTCCTGTTGTGGAATTTTGTATGTTGTTTATATTACTTGCATATCTAAAACTTTTAGTTCTTTGATACACTGGAGCCAACAAACAAATCCTTTCTCTTCCCAGGAATTAATAATTTATATATATATATATATATATATATATATATATATATATATATATATAATGTGGAAAGTTCTTTGTAACTATAAATGGTGTTTAAAGATCAAACCAGATTTTTAAATCTATATTTGCATTAATAATTTCCTAAATGAGTCAATGTAATAATTAATCATATGAGTTTTAGTGGGTTTAGTTATATTATATTGCATACTAATGCATAATATGTGCCATGGCAAATTGTTTTTATCTGTTATATAAATTTGTTTTGTAAATCAAATTCATTTATTGATATTACAGTTAGTAATTCTTTCCAATTTACAGAGTAATTTGGACTTAACCAATCTGAGATTGTTTTAGATATTGATGCTTTTATATATGTTTCTATATCCGGAAAGTTTAATCCTCCCTGTTTCCATGATCTGATGTAATATATTAAAGTTATTCTGTTTCTTTTGGGAAACCATAAACATTTTATTAGGCATGAATTTATTTCTTTAAGTATATTCCTTTCTGGTAACAGTTGTATTGCCAAGGCTATATATAGGATCTTGGACAGTAAAACCATTTTTGTTAACTGTAGTCTATCTTCAAGTGTTAATATTATTTTGTTCCATTTTTCCACATAGATATTAATTGCATTGATGATATTATTGTAGTTTTTTAGACTAATTCATTATTTTTCTTGCATAACTCAATTCCTGGATATTTTAAGGTAGATTCGTGTTTCCCTATGATGTGATCCCCCTTAGTCTGCAGTTTTTTTTTTATTTAAAAATAAAAATTTTGATTTTGATTTATTGAAATGGAGTTCTGAAGTTATGTGAAATTTGTCAATTAATATATCTAATTCTTCTAATGTCTCTTTTGTATTAGATAATGTTAGTAATATGTCAACAGGAAATTGCATTACTTTAGAATTGTATTGTTCAGAAACATATATTCCTCTCATTTTTATATTGTTACAAATTGAATCTGCCAATATCTCTGAAAGAAATTTAGCCACAGAGTCACCAATAAGTGCACAGTCACCTCCAAGCAATGAATAATTGGTCCAGCCAAGTAAAACAGCTTCACCTTCAACAAAAACAGCTCCACACTATCATTGAAAGTATATCCACAATGCCAAAATGCAAAATTAATGCTTTTATTGCAAAAGAAAATAAAAGCCAACGTTATTTAGTCCCCTTTTTTATATGTATAGATTCAGAGGCGAAAGAACCTAACTTGACATATGCTAAATTATTTGTATATATATTCTTTAGGAGATGAACAAAGGATGCAAGAAATTCAAACAGCATTAGGATTTTGAATAAATAGTCCCAATTTAGGGAATCAAAGGCTTTCTCTATATCTAAACCAATTATGAGTGTTTCTTTATTTCCATTATTAACATAATCTATAAGAGAAATTATTCTTTTAATATTGTCATGTGTGTGTCTATGATATATAAATCCTGTTTGATCATTATTTATTGTTTTGGATAGTAGTATTTTCATTCTGTTAGTTAATATTGTCATAAATATAGTCATTATTTAATAATGATATAGGTCTATATGAGGTACAGAGGTTTGGGGATTTGTTTTTCTTTAGGATTGGTGTGATTAAGGAATATCTCCAAGAAGGTGGTATTAAAGCTTGTGACTGAATTACTTATAGAGTTTTATGGAACAGGGAAAGTATCTTTGAAGGAAAAAGTTTATATATTTCCATAATTATGCCATCTATACCCGGAGCTTTATTATTTTAACCCTCTTTTATTGTATCTGTAATTTCTTTGTAGGATATGGGTGCTTGCATATCTAGTTTTAATTTTTCTGGTATTTTTTTATATTAGAACATTTTATAACTAGATTTAATTGATCGATATGTATATTTTCTTTTTGGAAATGTTCCACACAGTGATTTCTATAGGCATCAAGAATGTCACCTATATCCAAGACATTTTTTCTCTTTCTTTTCATGGAAGATACTTTTAATGTTATTAGCTTTTGATTGTATTTTGATTCTTGTGGATAAACTGGGTTCCCTACGTTACACCGACAGCTCAAAAGAGCGACATTCAAAACACCGACGCCAGAAGAACGACGAAGCAGATGAATGACAAGTCGTAATCCCGACAGTGAAAACACCGACAGGGGTTACTTGTGAGCATGACCCAGTAAGAGTGCGATAATGAGGGACTTAGGGTTAGGGTGTGAGTAAGGTAAGTGTGCGATAGCGAGGGACTTAGGGTTAGGATGTGGGTAAGGTAAGTTTGCGATAGTGAGGGACTTAGGGTTAGGGTGCAGGTAAAGTAAGTGTGCGGTAGTGTTGGACCTTAGGGTTAGGGTCTGGGTTATGGCTAGTGCATAGATAGTTTTGTGTAAGATGTAGTGTAGGTTTTTAGCTTGTGGTGTGCTTGTGTTGTGTGTGTGTTGTGTGGAACAGTGAACTTTTTGTTTTGTTAAGTGTCGGGATTGTGGTTTGTCCAGCATGTGAACTTTCATGTTTTTGAGGTTTCGTTCTTCTGGCATCAGTGTTTTGAGTGTCGATCTTCCGAGCTGTCAGTGTAACGTAGGGAACCCGATAAATTATGTAGATATTTGGAAGAAGTGGCCAAGGTATTCATTTTTAATTTTTCTAAAGCTAAACTAGTTTTATATGTTAGAATTTAATTGTATTTATTGTTTAATAGTTCTTTCTTTTTCATCTCCAAATGATTTTGATGTTTTCAGCTTTTACTGACAAAAGTTTGGATTGTAGATCTAATGATTCAGAATCCCATTCTCTGATTTTTTTTATACCAAGTTAGGGTTTTACCATATATGTAAGCTTTTAATGAGTCCCATAATATTATTTTATTTATCTCTGTGGTATAATTAATATCTAAGAAGAACTGTAATTCAGATAATAATCAGGGTTTGAACTCTTTAATTTTAGTTATATATGCTGGAATTCTGGAGTTAAAAGATTAATGTTTTTTACCCATTTTGAAGTTTTAGTATCAATGAATTGTAGTTTGAAAAGGGGCAGGGAGTGATTGAGAAATTAAATATTTTAGTGTGTAAGTCATGGGCAGCAAATCCTAACCTTGCATTCCCATGGTAATTAATCATCCTTAGATTTTGCAATATGACTATGCAAAGATGGGTCAAACAAATACATGTTGGGGTAATTACAATGTTTTCTCCATCTATGAAGCACAGTGATAGTAAACTAGGGGTGAATTTATGGTTACCTATCTATTCATCTAACTTACATTTGAATAGAGTAAGAGAAGTACTCTGCTTTAAGTGAAGTGGAAAATGGTGGTTTCGAAGTGTTGTACTCTGTGGTACATACCTATCTCATCAGAATGTTCTGTTAATTTTGCAAAAGAGATTGAGGTCCCTTGAACTGGTGTTAATGATACCCTTGGATTTGTGAATGTGTAACAGGTGTGACAAAATAGGGTCTGTTAAACCTGTATATGCAAGGTAGAGGTCACCTCTCAATAACCTGTATGATATCGGGAAGGGAGACAAGTCTCAGTCTACATAGCTTTTATGATTTAGAACCTTGATTTTTTTAGTGAGTGCTATGGTCATTCCGTTTGTGACAAGTGTATGGAAAGATATATACTGAAAGGGATATTGTACTCAATGATTAACCTAAGGAGTGCTGAGTACAGTGGAACAATTATGTTCCCAGATTTGGATGCCACACCTATAGATATAAGCTGTGAGAAGAAAATGAACTTTGTTAAAATAGCAGATATGTTGGGATCAAACGACAGTTCAGTGTTTACATAGGTAATCAGATCTCTAAGTGAGGGTTCAGTTTTCAGGGGAATGTTGTGAATGTGATAGTTACAAGGGAGTCATCCTTGCTAAAAGATATGATTATACAATTCTTGGCATTTAGTTTATGTCCATGCTTTTGATATCAACTGTTTGCTTGGGACAGGCCCTCTTGTAGGATCCTGTTGTTCTCCAGGGAGATTATGATGGCATTAATTCTGCAGTCATCTGCAAACCTAGTCAGCCACAAACATTCAACATTCACTTTGACCCTCGAGAGGTAAATGGAAAAGAGGAGTGTCCCAAGAACTGAACCATGGAGCACTTCACTAGTTACAGGTCTTTAGGAGAAGGTCGAGCCACCCATTCTTACTTCCTGGGTTCTATTTGTGAGACAGTTTGCTAGACAATGAGTAACACAGTGGTTAACATTTAGCTGGAAGAGTTTATCTATGATGCCTAAGTGTTGGATGGTGTTGAATGCCTTAGCAGGGTTTAAATATGCAATGTGCACTGATTTGCCTTAGTAATTTTTTCAAAAAAGTCAATCAGATTAAGTAGGTAGGAGATGTCCTTGACAAATCCTAACTGGGTTTTCTCAAGAGTCTGTAGGTCACTT
This sequence comes from Protopterus annectens, assembly GCF_019279795.1. Taxonomy (NCBI): domain Eukaryota; kingdom Metazoa; phylum Chordata; order Ceratodontiformes; family Protopteridae; genus Protopterus; species Protopterus annectens. The sequence continues at coordinate 1,273,445,422 of NC_056745.1, forward strand.
GTATGCCTAGTCATTAATTCCATGATAATCTTTTCCATAGCCTTGCAGATTAGAATGTTCAGACTTATGGGTCTATAATTAACTGAGAACATTGATGCCCCACCGTTTTGTAAGGGAATGATTGTTCCTGTCCTCCAATCATCTGGTATAAAGCCTGTTTTAAGGCTATTATTGAATAGCTTCTGTATGGGGTCTGAGATGTGATATTTCAGACTAACTATTTGGCAGCCTGGTATGTTATCCTGCCCCATAGATATAGTGTTCTGGGCCTTAGGAAGTGCCTTGACACTTTTTCTTTGGAGACTTGAGGAGGTGAGTATTGATGTAGGTATTTTTTGAGACTACTGGAGGGAAGAGGACAGTAACATTAGAGCTGAATTCGTCCACTAACAGATTGCTATGTCCTGTGGGAATGAGTATGTGATATAATTTGCTGTAAGCTCTGTGGAGTGCTAGACATTGTTTCTGAGATTTTTATCAGAGGTCCAGAGGACTTTGTGGTTTTCTTTTGCTTAGGTGGCTATTTTTACCTCATATCTCACTTTGATTTATCTGATCAGGATCTGGAGTTCCTTGTTTTGTTTAGCAAAAACATTTTGAATTCCTGAGAGGTTGGATTTAATTCTGCATACAATGATTTTTTTCTTTAATATAAAAACTGTTTATATTAGGGTTCTACCACAGGGCTGTATTTTGAATTTGGTGCTGAATTTGTTTTTGAGGGGGAAAGATGCATCTATGCAACTATTTACATGTGCATCGAGTTTGGCAGCAGCAAATTCTGTATAATAGTAGTTGAAGTACAGGAGACCATTCTGGGTAAAGTTTCTGTTTCCCATCCATAGATTCAAGCTGTCCTTGAAAATGGACAGGGATGAACTTTGTTTCATGTGGTTGGGGAGTCTGTTCTATAGCAGCAGTATCCTCTGCGAGATATACCTGTCCCTCCAAACCATTCTGTTGATGTTGAGGAAGAGGTTTAGATCCCTAGACCAAGTGTTTCAGATGCCATTTGATTTGGAGATGTGCAGTAAATCTATCAGTAATGGATTGGAGGATGCCTTCTATGCCATGCACAGGTCACTTTGTAGCAGTCTGTAGGATGCCAAGTATAGTGATAGGGCTTTGAGTTGATCCATGTAGAACATGTTGTTTAGGCCTTGTATCCTTTTAGTAAGCATTCCAATTGTTGCATGTGTCTGGACAGATACATGCCAAAGTGGGCATTATATTCAATGATTGGTCTAATGAAGGTGAAGTAAAGGGTTATAATGACATCCCTAGATCTCGACACAATCCCTTTGTTTATGAACTATACAATATAGAAGGCCTTTCTTACAATAATAGACACATGTTGGTCAAAAGTTAGGTTGCTGTCTACATAAGTTCCTAAATACAGAACAACTGGGTCATCTCTTAGAGGCATATTGTCAGTGAGGTAGTTCCCTTGGATAGATGACTTCCTGAAGGATACAGTAATGCATTTTTTGGTATTTAGTTTCAGACTAATTATTTATTTGAGACAAACCTTCTTGAAGTATAGTTAAGTCATTTTGGGGATTCAATGGCTGCTCCTAGCTTGCAGTCATCTGGAAACTTAGTCAACCAGAGCCCTTTGGTATTGATTTTTACTTTAGAAAAGTAGATGCCAAACAGAAGAGGTCCCAGCACAGAACCCTGTGGGACTCTACTGGCGACTGATCTCTTTGTGGAGGTAATTTCTACTATTTAATTATCTGCATTCTATCTGTGAGCCAGTTGGCAATCCAGCAGGTGACATAGGGGTTTATTCCCAGTTTATTTAGCTTTTCTACTATGCCCGAGTGGAGAATTGTGTCCAAAGCTTTGGCCAAGTTGAGGTGTGCAGTGTGTAGCATTTTGCCTTCATCTATTGCTTTGGTGACCTTCTCAAAAAATCCACCAGGTTGAGTAAGCATGACCTGCCCTCGATGAATCCAAACTAAGATAGGATTAGTGTTTGGAGATTCCTTATGTCCTGAATGAGCAACTCCATTGTAAGTCTTTCCATGGTTTTACATATGAGGTTGATCAGACTTATGGGACTGCAATTGCCTGCGTGTGTGGATTTTCACTACTATGTACAATTGTATCACTGTATATCATCAAGGTCTCTAGTTGTCCTTTTGGTGTGGCACAATGGCACATTGACTAGCACCTCACAGCAAGAGGCTCCCCATTTTTATTCTTGGCTGTGGTGACTTATTTGTGGAGTCAGCACATCCTCCCTGCGTTTGTGACAGTTTCCTCAAGGTGCTCCGGTTTCATCCCACATTCCAAAGGCATGCAGTAGGTGGATTGGACATTCTAAATTGGCCCTAGGTGTGAGTGTGCATGCAAGTGTATGGTACTGAAGAACAACCATGGCAGGGATAGCCACACAGCAATGTAAACCTTGACTCTAGATGAGTGTCACTGTTGAAGTGACCCCCCACCCCCACCCCATGTAAAAAAAATGGGAAAAAGAGGTTGTGGATGTGTGGATGGATGGATGGATGGATGGATGGATGCATGGATGGATGCATGGATGGAAGAATGGATGGACAGACAATGACTGTGTCATATGAGTACCTATGGTGCAAGGACTTAAGTGATTACATGATGTGGAGAATCATGGCACATGAAAGGCAATTGACCAGAACCCTTTCCTTGCACAGCCTGGTGAGTGACATATCTTACTATTGAATCACCCATAACTAGGATATTGGATTATGTGGAGCTTTGTCTTATGGGCTTTTGATTTAAGATAATGTGCCACTTTGATGTGTGTTTCTTTGTGAAGGCTACCTGTGTTGAGTGTTTGTGAGCTTACTGAGGGTGCTTGTTTCTTAGGTTACATTTAGGAGATGTTTGAGATTTAGGTAGGATATTTTTAAGAGCCTCAGCATATTATGTAGGTCTAAGTGCCTGGTCTATCTGTGTGTGATTGGTTTAGTGCAGTGTGTGGTACAGTCAACCTGTTTGTTATTTGTAGTGGCTATGTGTGACAGCTTTGCCTCAGTTAACATTATATAACTATCTCTCACACGTTGTGTCAGTTTGTTTAAGTAATAAGTGGTTGTTAGTTAGCAAGACACATTTTGTACATTGTCTATGGATACTATTAAACACTGGGCTGGCTGCATAAATGGTTTATCGTGCTCTTTTTCCTAAATTTGTTCAAGATGTAATATTTTAACTCAGCCTGTCAATTTGAAGTGTGTAGCATGGAGAAGTGTAGTCCCACTAACTGCGATTAATAATCAGTGTCATGTCATTAATACATTTTTCCTTTCATTTTGAACAATCAGTGGACAATTGATCAAAATCCAATTACTTGACTACAAATGTTGAAAACTCAGCTTACCAAAAAAGACGTACAAAGACAGAAATACATATTTTTACATGGAGCAAACATCTCTCCATTCTGCATTTGGGGCAACCTCCCAACACACACACACACACACACACACACACACACACACACACACACACACACACACACACACACACACACACGCACACCCGCACGCATGCACACACACACATAATATGTGCATTTATACATCTATAAATATAAACAGATATAGCAGAGAAGTCCATAAGTTGCATAGTTATGTACACCTTTAAGTAGATGTACTTAAAGAGTTCTGGTCACCGTTTACAAACCTGTACTAGTGCTCAACTCCCAAAAGAGCAGGTTCTCACATGATAACTGTGGTATAAATGTGCAAGACAGATCCAGCCGGGCCTACAACCTACTGGGGAGATATTCATTCAAAAAGATGCATTTGGGAAAACTAAACCTGATCAATTGGCTATTGATTACATCTATAGAGGCCAGATTTTATTTCTTCACAGTTCTCATCAGTTTCACTTACAATCCCACTGTCTATATTTGCATGTCACATTTGCTGTTTATTATCTGGGGAGCTGTGGTAGCATTGTCGCCTCACAGTAAGACGTTGTCCTGTTTGATTCTCAGCTAGAGCGTCTTCTGTGTGGAGACATGCGTGAATGGGCATACCTTCATTGAAGATTGTGCGTCAGGGCCGGCAACTCAGCATGTAAAAATCTACTGCCAATCATTAGCGGACCGGAGTTCCGCTGTGGCGACCCCTAACCGGGAAAATGCGATAATCCACAGACGAGGATGATTTATTTTAATTTACCTAGTTTTTACATTTAATAGTTATTTTGAATGCATAGGATGTTTTATTAGTTAATCCTTTTGCATAAGAATTGTTACTTTTTTATCATTCATTTATTTGATTGTTTTTTAATTCTGTTAATTAATGGATCATGTGACAATACTTGTTTATATATGGGCTTTGGTTGAATGTAGGTTTAACTTGAGAAAGCTCGGTAGTAACCGAGCGAAAGCGCTTGTTTTACCTTGTTTGTGATTATTCCAATAAAAGACCTACGTTTTTGCTGACTTTGGCTTCCTCGTCTGTGGATTATTGCATTTTTTGGTTCAGTATTGACTTAGTGTTTTTTTTGCCTAACCGGGAAAAGCCAAAAGACACAACAACCTAGGAATATAGGTGCTTATATTAGTGCCTAGAGTTTAACTATGTTATTGTATTATTCTGTATTTACCTTTAACCTGGGCTGTAGCTGAAATTCACCTGCTATGGATCAGTCCATCTTTCCAGTAACCAAATAAAAAAAAAATACATTAAAAATCAATAATATCATCAAACAAAACTTTACCTGTACTTTGGCTGACAAAATTTCTGCACTCCTGGATTCACTGTTGCAATGAGACCAGTATGGCTTCATTCCTGAATGACAAATGTAGGATAGCATTAGAAAGACTCTTCATCAAGAAAGGCTTTGAAGGACAAATCCATAAGTCTCATTTTTTATACCAGCACATCAATTCTTTTGGCTTAATGACATCAAAGTATGAGAATTCATCTAAATTAGACAGGCATTTATCAGTGTAGTACTAAAAGCTATAGATTAATTTAACAGTCAAAAGATTGATGAACCGAGATGCTAAAAAGCCCTTTGACAGGACAAAGTGGTCCTTTTTTTATACACCATATTGAAATTTACATTGTTAATGAGCCTTTGGTTGATTTCTACTATGTTGTATGGATCAAGATCTCAGACTAAAATAGAAGGAGGAATGGAACACTTGGAAGGGATGTCCCCCTTCCTTTAACGTTCTCTTTATATTTGCAGGCCTATACCCTGAGACATTTTCAGCAAAAGTGAAACTTTGTGAATGATCGTTAAATCAAAATTTTTCCCATGGTAAGTAAGCAGTGGGCCAACGTAACGATTGCATAAAAACAGAAAAATTTAAAACCTACTCTGGTGGGGGGCTGCACCTCCCACCCCCATCTAAATATACCAACTCCGAGATTCTACTACAGTGGGGAAAAGGGCAAATTCATGAAGAAAGCCCACTGGTTATTTACCACAGGAAAGATTTCAATGTAACAATCATTCGCAGAGTTTTGCTTTAGCTGAAAACAGGTCGATGAAGAGGTATTCATGTATTTACATTTTGCTGATATAATATAGACCCAACAGAACACAGTAACATATTTAACCTGTTGCTGTTAGGCGTATATAAACAGCATACCTCCTTACCCCACCCCAAAAAAGATAAAGAGTTGCATACATCTTTGATGTCTTATTGTGAGGAAAGTGAAATAATGATCACAATAATGTACTCGAGCTTGTTGGTCCTAGACAGTACACTGCCTCTAACCAAGTGATGGCAACTTTCTCTGCAAGCATCTGTGGTCAGATTTGGGGAATGTTAAACATTAAAGAGATAATGACTGCACAGTCCCAATTCACACTTAAGCTACAGCAGCCTTCTGTCTCCACCTCTGGATAGGGCCTGTTTTAGACTAGGTCAAGCTTTGGGCAGAGGATGAATATGAGTCCCCTACTAAGCCTGTACCAAAATGGACTCCTTATAGATATGTTAGGGCACAAAATGCCCCCAAAAAATGAAAATGGAGGAGAAGAGCGTACATTGAATATAGCTGTTGTCCTCCTCTCCTTTAAACTATACCCCATGATGTAGGTGGCAAGCCTGCATACCACCAAACACACACACACACACACACACACACACACACACACACACACACACACACACACACACACACACACACACACACACACACACACACCTAGTCTAAAACAGGCCCTATCCAGAGGTGGAGACACACACACACACACACACACACACACACACACACACACACACACACACTCACATTTATAGATAGATACACCAACTCCAAGGTCACCAAACCTCTGAGGAAAGTCAATATTCTGAGAAATGGGAATCCTGGCTTAGTATATGTAAGTCTGGAGTTTAGGAAATTCAAGCACAACATTATGGGACTCATCAATGTGGGTACCAACCTTTGGAATGGTTATCATCAAAATCTCCTTATATAGCTGCTGGAGTAGGGATCCCCAGGCCTTCAGAAATTCTGAGGATCTAGAAGCTCTGTGATATATTTTCAGTCTTACTTTTGAAAGATAATTACTTGCTAACTGTTTTAATACTCTCTAGAAGAGTTATATATTTTCACCCAATACTGAATCTGTTCACAGATAATGTTAGTGATATTATTTTTTCACGTGTACACGCATATGCATACACATACACACACACACACACACACACATACACTAGTCTCACTTGTCTCTCACACTGTGTGGTTATCAAAATCGACTCCTTATAGAAATGTTAGGACACAAAATGCCAAAAAAGAACAAAAATGGAAGAGAAGAGTAAGCACTAAATATAGCTCTCCTCCTCCTCTCCTTTATACTTCTTTTTAGAGGGGGCAAGGCATCTTCTACCTCCTGATGTAGGTGACAAGCCTACATAGCACCAAAAACACACACACACACACACACACACACACACACACACACACACACACACACACACACACACACACACACACACACACACACACACATATATATACATACATATAGATAGATGGACCAACTGCAGGGTCATCACCAAACCTCTAAGAAAAGTCAATATTCTGAGAAATTGCAACCCTGAATTAGTGTATGTAAGTCTGGATTTTTGGAAATTCAGAAAAAACATTATGGGACTCATCAGTGTGGGTACTAACCTTTCAAATAGTTATTACCAAAATCTCCTTCTATAGCTGGTAGAGTAGGGATCCTCAGGCCTTCGGAAATTCTGAAGCTCTACTGTAGATGCCCTGTGATACAGTTTTAATCTTATTTTTGAAAGATAATTACTTGCTAACTCCTTTAGTATTCCCAGGAAGAGTTCTGTATGTACACCCAATATTGAATGTGTCTGCAGATAAAGTTAGTGATATTATTTTTCTCACATTCACACACACATATGCATACACACACACACACACACACACACACACACACACACACACACACACACACACACACACACGAGTTTATATTAGAACATCGAAGTTCCAAAACTTCGAATGTTCTAATATCGACCCCTATTCAGCAAATGCTGAAAATATCGAAACAACAGAAAACCAATTTTTTTCCTAGGGAAAAGAATATGGTTGTCTGTTTCTGTTGCTTTGGTATTTTCAGTGCTGTGATGGAAAGTTACGGGTCGGGTTCAGGTAAGTGTGCGATTGAGTGTGGGTTAGGTTAGTTAGTGTTAGGGTGCGGGTTAGGTATGTGTGCGATTATGTGGACGTGAGGGTTAGGGTGGGGTAGGTGAGTTAGGGTTAGGGCATGGGTGAGGTGAGTGTGCTATAGTGACGGACCTTAGGGTTAAGGTTTGGGTTAAGGTAAGTGGATAGTTAGTGGTGTGTGTATAGTTTAGTGTAGGATTAGGTGTAAAATTGTGTTGTGTGTATGTGTTTTGGAACAGCAAATTTTTTTCCCTAGGAAAAATGTCGCTGTTCTGTATATTCGATGTTTTCAGCTTTCGCTGAACAGGGGTCGATATTAGAACATTCGAAGTTTTGAAACTTCGATGTTCTAATATAGACCCCCCCACAGATACACACATGTATGCATGCACACACACACACACACACACACACACACACACACACACACACACACACACACACACACACACACACACACATACACGCACACACTAGTCTCTCACACTTTATGCTTACCTACAGACAAAATGAAGACATGCCAATACATCTATGGCATATCTTTGGTGTGCTGGTGGAAACCAGAGCACCTGTTTAAAACTTACACAAAGACAGACAGAATATGCAGAGTAGATGCAGAATGAACTACAGCCAAGAATTCAACCACAGAACCATCCTCTGTGATAAGGCAATGCTACTCATTATGCTATTGTGACAAAAATAGACATTTGTTGTATACAATTCTGATGTTGACTGTGATGAAAAGTAAAAGAAATTATGGATAGCTTGTTACTGTTAGATACACTGTAATAAGCCTTCACATACACACACACACACACACACACACACACACACACACACACACACACACACACACACACACACACACACACACACACACACACACACTCACAGACATACATGCACACAGGCATAAATTTATGTGTCATAGCAACAATTGTTTTACATGAATTCAAGTAAACACATTATGTGACACTCCTCCTGTCAAGGCAGATCAGTTACTGTATAACAACAGCAGGGGTGCACTTTAACCCACAAGCAGCCTCCTTGCACATCAAATACATCCACTTTCTTAACTGTGTATGCTTCAGATGCCTGACTGTGATTTAAAAATAATGGATACAGTAAAGTACTCTAACTTGCTTTCTGCATATGTACACCACTCCCACCATGCCATATTGGGTCTATATCATAGATTTGAAATTCCAAAATATCGAAAACCATAAGTTCGAACTTGGAATTTCGAAATATGATAACATCGAACACTCAGAATAGCAAATTTTTTCCCAGGGAAAAAAATTGCTGTTCCGAGAAACATACACACAACACAAGCACACCAGAATAAACAAACCACACATGTACACTTAACAAAACCCTACTTTTAACTTTACACTAAACCATACATACATTCTTATCTATCCACTAACCTTAACCCGCACCCTAACCCTAAGGTCCGTAACTATCGCACACATACCCTACGAAACTATGCACAAACAAACTAATTAATACACACACATATAGTTAACAAAACCCAACCCTACACTACACCATACATACATTCCTAACTATCCCCTTACCTTAACCCGCACCCTAACCCTACGTTCCGTAACTATCGCACCACAGTGGAGGAAATAGTGAAGCCATGGAATGGCCCACCGAAATCTTGCCTTAGGTAAGATTTCGATGTTCCAGGGTTTCGCTATTTTCATCCTTCGATGTAGTGGTTTGATATTATAACATTTGTCATTTTTACAACTTCAATGTCATAATATAGACCAGCCATATTAATGACTGTTCAGCTTGAACATGAGAGCATGGCAACAAGTTTCATTCACAGCCCCTGTAAGCAATTATAGCCACTTTGCTAATTGTGGTAAAATGGCCATAGCAGTATATTTCAATTTTGTTTCATACAAATGCACAAAAACCATTGTAAAATATTCAATATGCTTTCATACAAATGCATACTAGTCCTGCATACCAATCCTGTCAAATCAGATATTTGTTTAAACTGAGCAATGACAGCAGGGCCAGTCAATTTCACAAACAGCCTCCATAGCCAGCAGTTATAGTCGCTTTGTTGACTGTGTATACTGCAGATGTCTGATTGCTAAAAATCATGTCTACTTGCTTGACACAAACACACATTAGTCCTGCAATATCCAGAATACAGAATAATGACTGTTTAAGTGTGTCCAAATGACAGCAAGGACAAATCTTTTATACACTGACAGACCCAAGTCCATATAAACATTGCTTACCCATATCTGGTTGTATGACAGGTATAAAAGAAATTATAATTTTCCTGCTACCATTCATATGTGATCTGCAATCCACCCACAAAACCTTGTAGACAAGACAGGGCACTAACATCCTCATGTGACTGCGACACATAACCCAAGCTTGGTGGCTATCTTTGTTGAGGGTACTGGTACTGTAAATATTTGGTCTTGCTGCATTAACAGTAACACTGTCTATAACTTATTAAAATGCAGTAGCATATATTCTGGAAAAATCTGTTCAATTATAAAACTGATAAGCAGTCATTAAAGACAGAAAAAAGTATGAATTTAGATACATTTCTTGATAATGGGTTTGAAAACAATATGGATTTAGATACATTTCTTGATAATAAGTTTGATTTTGGTATTATAGTAACACATATAGTTAGAAATGCCTGTAGTGTGACCCATATGATTTTAAATTGCATGTCTGGTAAAACTAGAGATGCTAGTATCCCTCCCTGCACCTCCTTTATACAGCCAGTCATTCAGTATGACATCTGACATGGCTTTCTACTTCTTGCTGCTGATGCATTTAGTTTTGTTGGAAAAGGTACGGGGATTTCTGTCTAGAAAAGTCAATGGGCTCAATGATGTTCTAGTAGACTGAAGGAATTATCACTTCCTCTGTGTCATATAGACCAGTAAGAAGGAACCTTTTACCTTGCGTCTGAGGCTTTGTTTAACCCCATTCCCTCTTAGCTTACAGAGTGATACGTATAATGGGGCACATGTACTTAAATTTAACATAAATAGTACCTCAATAAGTGAGAGATGTAGCATCAAAAACATCTGTGAGTCTGAAACCAGCTTTTCTTGGAACTATGGCAAATTGCCCCTTTCCCACTTTTTAACACAGGGCTTGATATCTACATGGGGGTATGAAATATGAGAACTGGGTAAGGCTATCAAGCTACTAAAAGACCAACAGGTCATAAATTGTTTACATAACCTGCAAACCTTTGCAGCTATTTTAGAATGAAACAATACATCAGTATGCCATATTCTCTCCTTGATCTGCATCTCCCATTCCCTCTGTCACTACCTCTTGCTGGTAATATGTACATCACATAAAATTTAGCTTTGTGTTTTCCAGTTTTCCAGCCCATGTCAGAATTTTGTACATGTATCTGTTTGTGTTTTGACCCATGGGCATTGTAATTTACCAGTTTTCTTAGACTATAATTGCCTCTAATGTTTTTTTCTCTGTAGTTTTCATTTTATTTATATTTATATATGGGAACCAACAGCGCATCATTGGTCGAGCGACAGTGAGTCATTTTTTCGACCGTGCAGACAATCCGTTTGGTTCGTTGAACAGGCAAGGAGGTGTTTCATCTAAGAACATGCCGTGGCATTTGGATTTTGCTGACAAACGCGAACAGCTTTATAAATTATTGCAAAGGTATAATTCCATATATTATGAGAATTGTTACTTTACACGTTGTATTGAATTGCAAATAATCCCGAAGGGGTTGCGTTTTTTCAAGTGCCCGAACGGCGTACAAACTGGCGACCCTTTCTTTAAAATTTTGACTGCTTTCTTTAACGAAGCTGGACTGAATTTCCTTAAACTGTTAGTTGACAATAATGTTAGAAAACTGGAACTATTGAAGCATGAAATCGTAACTTTAGAGTCGTTTTTCAAAAAGCATTTTGACGACGATGGTTTTGGTGACTTATTTAATAATATGGTACAGGACTTAGATCAATCTGCTAAAGAGAATATTAATAGGAAGCAGAACAAATTGCTGCGTGACATACAAGCATATGAAACCAACACAGTTTTCACGAATTTTGTCTCTGGTAATAAATATAGTAGAACTTACAATGGGGGTAACCAGTTTCTGGTTCATAAGAATGTTAATGCTACCAGTGAAACTGAAGCTGTTACTAATAGTAAATGGTTTGGTTCTTTTGAAAAAAACTTTCCACCATTGAAATCAACTACAGAACCAGTCCTATGTAACAGCAGTAGGAAAATTCACAAGAACAGCGGAGCTGGCAATGTAGTTGGTAACATACCTATGGATAAGGAAGTTGATTTCAGACCTGAGACTGGTAATAATGACAGTGTGAATGTTTCTGACACTAACATCAGTAATAATTCGAATTTGGGGCCTAATCAGAGTAACGTATTAAATCATTCTGGAGCCCCAAATATTATTGTTTCGAACAAGAAACATGCAAATTCAATAAAAACTGTGTTGACAAGGAGCCGGACTTTTCTGAACTCTCATTCTTCGGGGGACGAAACTTAGTTTTTGACTCTAGTCAGTTTAGTGTCATCAATTTGACTGACTATGATTTTTCCATTGAAGAAATGAATGTGCTTAAATTGGGTTTGAATTTTGTTCCTTTCTCTAAGGCTAATTATGTAAAAACTGTGGTTGATGTTAAAAAATATGTCAGAAAGTTAAACTTACATTTTTTGTTACATGATATAACGACAAGTAACAAAGTATTTTGTAAACCTTCTAAGTTTTGTCCTAGGTTGCACCATACTCTTCATACTTTTGAGGAATTGTGTATACAGGACATTGATGGCATGCTTAGCAGCAAACGTAAATGTTACTACAATCTCACAGCTGCAGAAAGTAAAGCTTTGCAAAAATTGAAGACTTTGAGTGGCACACACAGATTTATGAAAAGTGATAAGGGGAATAACATAGTAGTAATGACTAGTGAAGCCTATAGAGAAGGTGTTTTGAAACTTTTAAATAATAGGGATGAGTATGTCATTATTTCACTTCCAGAGATCCACAAACGTCAACGCATTATACATTCATATTTGTACGAAGCCTTAATGGAGGGTGACATAAGTCATGAATTATATGAATTTTGCGTTATAGACCAACCACGTATTGGAGTGTTCTTTGGTATTCCTAAGTCTCACAAGTCTCTAGCCAATCCACCTTTTAGACCCATTGTGTCTTCGGCCCACTCAATAACAGAAGGTTTGGCATTAGTTATAGATGCATTGTTGGGGCCTACGATTTATAATGACAAGTCCTTTTTGCGGGATTCCTGGCATTTTTTGACCAAATTAAATGCATTTCTTTCTACATTCAGTTTTGATCCTAACAAACATGTAATGCTGACAGTAGATGTAGTGTCATTATACACCTGCATTCCCCAAGATCAAGGTATTGAGGCAGTACAGGATTTTTTGCTGAATCATTACAATGGTTTTTCCAAAAATACTGTTTCTTTAATTTGTAGATTTTTAGAAATTATTTTAGAAAACAATTTTTTTCTGTTTGATAAAATTTATTATAGACAATGTAGAGGAGCAGCGATGGGTTCCCCAGCTTCTCCTGCATATGCAAATGTTGTTATGACAATGTGGGAACAGCAATTTATGCCATCGTTGATGAACAGATTTAAAATTGTATTTATGTGTCGTTTTATTGATGATTTATTTTTCATTTTAGATCAAAGTGATATTAATAACGATGTATTTCTGAATTATATTAATTCAATGTCCACATATATAAAGTTTGTTATTGGTGGTAAAGGCAATAAAGTTGATTTTTTGGATGTTAATTTAAGGTGGGATCCTGTAGATATGAGGATTCATAGTACCATTCATAGGAAGGACACCTTTAATAATGGTTATCTCCATTATAAAAGTGGACATCCAACACATATAATTTCCAATATTCCCAAAGGCCAGTTTATAAGAGCGAGTCGGATGACATCAAGGGAATCTGATGTTATTGATGAGTTTCACTTTATTATTTCTTTATTTGGCAATAGAGGTTATCCCACAACACAGTTAAAGCAGATAGCAGATGATATTTTGAGAAGACGTGAAATTGATTTTCCACCATTATTAAACCTATTCAGTGATGGAATGGTTTCAGGTGGTATTGACACAAAGAACATTATGCATAATAATTTGGTTTGTACACTTGGTATGAATTCAGACAGTATGCATATCAAGAATATCATTACAAAAAATTGGCGTATAATTAAAGGTAATGCTGAAATGTCTGGCATTTTGGGTGATAAACCAGTATTTGTTCAAAGAAATGATAATAGTCTAAAACACATTTTGGGACAACATAATGTTAGCAAGCTAAACACCAATACAGTTAAGAAGGGTATGCACTGTTGCAATGATTGCAACATGTGCAGATATATTTCTGTCGGTCCGTATATTTCAGTAGCCACCTCAGATAGGATTTTTGCAGTTCCTAGCTATGCCAACTGTCGGAGTGCTGGTATAGTTTACATAGCTCTGTGTTCATCATGTCCTGCATTTTATGTGGGCATGACCACCAGAGAACTTAGAACACGTATTAGAGAGCATTTGTATTGTATCAAAACAAAGGATGACAAAAATGCCCTCTTTAAACATTCACAGGTGTGTGATGCTTTTCATAAATTTTTATTTTCTATTTTAGAAGTATGTTACCAAGATTTGAGGGGAGGGGACTTCAAAAATTTTTTGCTACAAAAGGAAGCTGAGTGGCAAATAAGACTGAAGGCAGATCATTTACCTGGTCTTAATGAGTCTATCAACATGAAATGTTTTTTAAAAAATCAAAAATTAAAAGTAAACAAGAGTAATGATTTAATTAGTTTATATATTTTATAAAGTAGTGCTGTTTGTATGTGTTTGCATATATTTATTTTTCTAATAGTGAGTGTATGGCTTTAAGTGGTAATCTATTAATCATAGTGTGTTAATTATTTTTGTATTTAAGGAGTTTGTATGATGAGTTACTTTATTCTGATGAAGTCTACGGACGAAAGCGGAAATAAAAAGGATCGTTACGCTATTTCTTGGTGTCATACTGTTATTTCGTTCTCTACTACAGCTGCTTTGTGCCTTTTTTGGTTTTTATTTGTCTGAGTTGTGGTACTTTGGGTTACTTATTTATATTATGTTCATTTATTAATTGGAATTATTCATTTTGCTGTTCCATTTTCAGTGTAGTCCCATGGAGAAAAGCTGCAGTACAAAGCAATGACACAATACACAATAGCAGTATACAATTACAATAAGTAATGTTGTGAATGTGGGAACATCAAATACAAAAATCCAAAAGTTCCTGGTAAATACAACAGAATTAGATAAAGAGTAACACAAAGAGTTTAGACTCGAAATAGAATTTTAAACAGTTTACACATGGCATTCATGGAAGAGTTAAAGCATTAATACTGAACAGTACTGTCTGTTGCATACGATTGTATAAGGTTCCAGGTAATATGCACTGCACATAATAATTTGAATAATTTAACCATGATGAGACGTGGCTGGTAATCACATCAGTATAAATCAAAATGAACAGGTAATTATCAGTGAATACATTATGTTTTAGGTTATTAGTGACCAGAATGTGACAAGCTCTTCAAATACACAATACTGTTCAGAGTAGAAAACAAATTCAACAATAAACCACTTTAATGGGAGGGTATACATCTTAATGAATGGAATTACTGGAGCTTTGTGCAGCATGTAAAACTGAACTGCTGAATATTTCAGAAAAGATGTTCATAGGTTCATAGGTATATACTAGGTGAATGACCACCAGGGCCTTTATAAGCCTAACCATTCAATCCAACCCATATGTGTCCTTATATATCATGGGCATTTATTAGGTGGGGGGAATGTTAGTTAGGAAGTTTCTATAGGTTATGTGGGTAGAGGTATGTTAGTTTGGGCATTACTGTCTGCCTTTTTAATTTCCATCCCTTGGTCAAGGTTAAACTTAAACGGGGTTAGAGATGGACTCTGCTGCACATGGATGGGGAGCCTGTTCCAGAGCATGGGATTCTCAGAGACACATATCTGTCTCACCAACATGTCTTATTTATGTTGCTTGAAACATTTAAATCCTGGTGTCTGGTAATTCCTTATGTTGGTCATTTTGTAGATTTGCAAAAGGTCCTTCTGAGCTGCATCTAAGGATGCATTGTACAAACATACATACATACATTGATATACATTAATAATTCAAGCATGGACATTCATTTCCTTCTGGCCTACCAATATACCAAAACACTTGTTCACACAAGTGTCCAGGCTGTTCTTAAAAATATCTAAGCTATTGCTTGCTTTAATGTAATTTGATAGTCTATTCCATGCTTTCTCAGAGAACCAGTTAGTACAGTTATCATTCCTATAGAATCTTGTACATAGGTTGTCTGATGATTCTCTATAGGTTGTCTAATACTTTTTGATCAGTTGTCTAATACTTTTTGGTAATCCCAAACATTCCCAGAGGTAGTTGTCTGTAAATGCCCTATATACCTGAATAAGATTTCCCCTTAAATATCAATTGAGACATAGTACAAGATCAGATAGTTTAGTTTTTCATAATTTAATTTTTCAGTTCCACGGATACTCTTGGTGTATTTCCACTGTACTCTTTCCAGTTTACTCATTGTTTTCTTATAAGGTTTCTAATATTGTTATTCCATACTCAAGATTGGGTTTAATGAAACTAACAAACATTGACTTCATTATTTCTGATTTCCTAGACTTTATAAATCTTATTATACAACCTATAGTTATATAACTGTCATTAACCAACTGGTTGATATTTATTTATATTATTTATTTGACATTTGTTTATTTGACATTTGTTTACCAGCATTGTCTGACTGGACACTAGGTGTCCTTTTTCAGTGGAGTCCTGGGGAGAAAAACTCAATGTTACAGAGTATTTTAATAACAATAGTTAAAAAAGTTTGACAATGATAACAATAGCTATATAATTAACAATAGTTCAGAGAGTTTGAGTAGTTGCTATCATAAAATTCAAAAATTCAAAATTCAAAGTAAAAATAGTGAACAAGGTTTAAAACTGTTTAACAGTAGCATTAAGAATTAACAATTGTCAACAGAGGTTGACGAGGTGTTAGCAGAAAATTGTTCTCAAAAACATAGCAGTTAAGCATAGGAATAGTATATATGCAATCAACTTAATAGAGAAGAGATTAGATATGTACACTGTGTTCAATATGCCTAGGGGTCTAGTATAAGACTGTGGAAAGATGTTTGGTAAGGGGGACTGGAGTTAAAACTCAGAGATGATCTACCTATATACCTAGGTCCTTAAATGAATTTATAGTTTCAATCACTGTGTGCTGTATTAAATCTTCAACTTTCAATTTATGTCTCCCAAATCTCATATGCATAGTTTTTGATGTATTTATCAGCTTATTATTCTCCTGTGCCCAAATGGTCAATTCAGTCAAGTTTTTTTGCAGGCATGCTCTATCTCTAACGTATGTAATCAGTTTACCCAATTTCAAGATACTGGCATACATATTGTAGAATGCTACAGATGAAAAGATAGATCTGAAAGATACAAGCTAAACAAGTATGGTCCAAGGATAGAGCCCTGTGGGACACCCTAACTGTAACCTGTCCAATTGCTATATTATACTTGCCATGTCCTATTTGTAAGCTATGCAGCTATCCATCTTATCAAGAGTAAATCAATATCTAGTTGTTCTAATTTACTGATCAGTGTTTTGTATATGTCACTATCAAATGCTGAAGTTAAATCTATATAAATTACATCACAGGACATTTTTCTTTCATAGCTGATACTATATTGTTATAGAACATCATGTTGCAGATGGTAATAGATCTATATTCAACACATAAATACTAATTTATGGTTTCAAGTCCCAGCCTTTCCAACTCTGACAGTAACTTATCCATTATTACCTACATTCCAAAGCGGGCATTATACTCAATGATGGGTCTGACAAGGGCCAAATAAAGTGGCACTATGACTTCCTTGGAAAAATAGAAAATAAATTCTGCAGGCAGTTCTCAGCCATCTAGGCACATTTAGAAACATTTGTTAATTCTGATATCATGTACAAAAATGAAAAAAAAAAAAAAAAAAGAAAAAAGCACAACTGTGCTTTCAAACAGGCAAAGTCTGGATAAAGACTTATGTCGCTATAATCAGGAATTATAATTACCCAGTAAATTGGTCAATAAAGAGCTTAGATATCAGTAAATGAACAAACTCAACAGAGAAAATAATACATAAAATTCTTAAGATTAAATAATAATATAATCAATTAAAGCAAATAAAATAGCATAAAATAATAAGTAAAGCACATAACCTATGCCTCCCCACACCAAAAAACACTCGAATCAAGGATACTTTTTACTACAGGCACTGATAACCTATAAATGTGGCCAGTAAGAGAATATGAACTAACACATATTTTATAAAGCAGAACATTTCTATGGCTCTAATGGTTATGTATTGTCTGTAAGTTACCATCTTTTCTAAAAAAAAAAAAAAAAAAAAAAAAAAAAAAAAAAATCATGGAAAATTTTAAGCTTAAGTTAGGGACAACTGAAAACTTATGACATAATACAAAATGAATAAAAGTCTAAATAAGATTAAGAAAACAAACTATTACAAAAGACAAGTACAAGATATGACTTCCAGTTTCATACAGTTTAAGTAGCTGTATTGCAGGTGTGCATCAGACATCCAATGAAGAGCAGCCCTTCAGCCATAATATAGCAATAACCCATGCCTGGGTGTGGGTAATGCTAGATTTACCCACGGTTGGTGTGGTTTGGTCAAGAGGGCGAAGCCCGAGTGGCCAAACAAAGCCAACCGTGGGTAAATCCAGCATTACCCACACCCAGGTGTGGGTTATTGCTATTATACAATGACATTATTTAAGAAAAAAATAATCACTTTTCTTAAATAATGGCATTGTATAATGCCTCCTTGCTGCCCTTCCGCAGCTGTCTGGTATTCTGCGGCAGTTCTGATGTACTGCGCATGCCTACGCAGTACATTAA
The DNA here is from genome assembly GCF_019279795.1 of Protopterus annectens. Classification (NCBI taxonomy): domain Eukaryota; kingdom Metazoa; phylum Chordata; order Ceratodontiformes; family Protopteridae; genus Protopterus; species Protopterus annectens. The sequence continues at coordinate 1,273,464,144 of NC_056745.1, forward strand.
AGCTGTGGGAAAAAGCAACGGAGAAAGCAAGATCTCCGTTGCTTTTTAATAACTGTATCGCTATGTTAAATGAGTTTAACATAGCGAGACAGCTTTAAAGAAAGCAACGGAAAATCTCCATTGCTTTTTTAAAGCTGTCTCGCTATGTTAAACTCGTTTAACATAGCGGGACAGTGTGAAGCAATGGAGATCTTGCATTCTCCGTTGCTGTAAAAAAAGAGTTATAGTAATGGAAAAAGTCGGGGCGACCGGACCTTTTTCCATTACTATAACTCTGATTTACAACATGCATGCTGACCAATAAGCATGCACGTTTTTGAATATTTAATGGGGGGGGTCATTGTATAATAGAACTTAACATATAGTAGTCATTCTCACAGCTAGACCGCCTGCTTGGTATATGGTAATCATTCCCACAATTATAGCACCTGCTTGGTATATGGTACTCACTATCACAGCTATACCACCTGCTTGTTTATGGGAATCATAAAATACATTGAAAAATTAACCCCATCTCTGTATCTTGGTAAATTCCAAAAATCTGATAGCTCAGAGCGCACTCAGTATTGAAGAAGCAGTGCTCAAAATTAGAATTATACTGCACATCATTGGCTGATTAATGCAAAACAAAATATTCCTTCTTGTCTAGCACATGCTTACACTGAGAAATTCCCATGAACTTCTTCTATTACTTATTCAAACTGTGTGAAAAAGGTGGGCACACCACACAGTCCTTTAGAGTGGTTTGTTTCCTAATGTTCCTATTTATTCTTTTTATTCATGCATATTTACTACAAGGATACAACAGGAGATATCTAGAGTTTGACTTATTACTTCATAAACTAGGAAAACCACAGCTGCCACTTAAGTGCAGGGTGGAGAACAGTGAAGTGGATGTGTGTAGCTGCTGTCATATTCAAAGCATAAGGGATTAGAAATAGAGATTGCAACACTCATGAGGTGGGTGAGTGAACCAAAGCCTACAGGTATTTGTAGAAAAGTGCTTATTCACTTTCAATGATTCAGAGAATACTAATCACATTCCAAACAAAAATTAACACTCCATTGTTATAACACTCAGGAAACAACTTCAAAACAGGCTAAAATAATTAAACAACAACTATGCACCTCTGTAATATGTAGCATATTTGCATTCAGATCTGCTTCACCATTTCCTATTATTGGCTTTATCTTCATTAATGGCCGAAAACCTGATGACTATCTCAGCAGTTCTGTTGTAACACAACTATTCAAAAACCTATGACATAAGTCAAAAGTTGTATCCATTACCGGGTGCAGCACACATCAGATTTAAAGCATGTCAGACTGATATCCCCACCAAGCTAGCTTCAGTCTGCTTAAAATATGGTACTTCAAAGACTTTGTGTGTATAATAAGGCCTATGATTGTCACATCTTGATGTATGGTGTGCCTCCTGGAATACACACACGTGAAGGACAGAAGCGGGTGTTCTCTCTGTGACCCAACCAGTGGCCCTGTGAAATATCATGTAGAAACACTATCAAATGAGCAACTATAGAAGGGACACCAAGGCTTGCCAGTCATAAAACACTATTGTATAATGACTAGCCATATCGAACTAGATATTCTTTCAGCAGGTCAAAAACAAATAACTAACTAAATAAATAAAAGCCTAATACCAAACCACCCGTAACACTAAACAGTTATTTTGCAAATAAAACATAATGCATTTGATGCAGTTAAACAAGACATTTTCTGTATTGTGTTGACAATCACAACTGTTTTGACTTTTTTTTTGCACTGCTATGCTTTGACAAGTTTGGGGTTGAGTTCTTTGTGTGCCTTTCATGGATCTGCACATTTATAGAACTGTGTAGCTGTGCTGAGCAGAAACTTATGACTGACATTCTGTGATACTGGCATCAGGTTTTGGTAGCAAGGGACAGGCTTTAGACGGCTTAGTTTTGGTGCCCTCTTGAAACATTTTCTAAATACACAAAAACATATTCGGAGGCACTAGGTACCAATCTGAAAAAGAAACAGTGCCCTCCAAAGCAGACAAGCAAGCAACCTGCACCTTCAAACACAAGCCAGAAAACACATAATTCACCTCAGCAGTGTGCCTCACGACAGCCCCTAAGGCAAAACACCATACCCAACATGCTAGTAATAGGAGACTCTATAGTAAGGCACACAGAAGTTCCACTCACCAGGCTGAACAAGGAGAAGGTTACTGTCAGCTGCCTGTTGGGTGCTAGGATCTGCCACATAAACCAGGCACTTATGTCACTCCAGAACAAGTACAAGTATGACGCTGTCATTGTACATGTTGGTGTGAATGATCTAAGATGTACCTCCCTGGACTACATGAAAAGAGACACTGAGGAGCTCTCTGATCATGTAGCCCAAGCTGGTATGACCCTGACCTTGAGTAGCATACTACCTTCACCTAGAATGATACCACAATACAAAGACAAAATGATCAATTTCAACAATTGGCTAAGCTTCTGGTGTCATTCTAAGGGGATCCAGTGTCTGTCTGCCTGGGATGACATGATAGACAAGCCTCACAGTTTCGCCAGAGATGGTTTGCACCTGTCACCTCTAAGCTTTTGAATACTGGCCAAGGTTCTTGCTGTCCCCATAGTGCCTATTTTAGGAAAAGCTCAAAGGACAAATCAACCACCGTAACCAGCACAGGTAACAAAAAACTAAGGGTAATGCTACTCAACGCCAGAAGTCTCAACCTCAAAATGCACACACTCGTGGCACTCCTCAGTATGGAGAAAATCGATGTTTGTGCAGTGACTGAAACCTGGTTCAAGGCTCCAGAGAGCACCCCAGCACTACCAGGTTATAATTCATATCATACCTTCCGACCTCAGTTACCGGATCGCAGTACAAAGTGCAGAGGTGTATCCATATTCATCAAGGATACCCACATCTCCAGGTTAGTGGCGTAGCATGATGCCCCAGAGATCATCCATGCACAACTATCAGCAGGCAAAACCACATTTCAAGTCGTAGCCTGTTATAGATCACCCACCATATCCCAAGATGCTCACTCAGCATTCCTTGAGACATTGGAAAATATAAAGGTCCTACCCAACACCATAATTTTGGGTGATTTCAACTACCCAGGTATAGACTGGGTGAACTACCAAAGTTCTAACTCCTATGCCCAGCGGTTCATAGAATTTATAAATTCAAATGCCCTTGAACAACTGGTATGTTTTCCCACTAGAGGGGACAACATATTGGATTTAGTCATCACAAATATGGGCGCCCATTGTACCACACCTGTTATCACTCCCTCTCTGGTCAGATGAGACCACAAACAGATAACCCAAGACATCTTCACCCCTCCACCTCCCCCAGTCAAAGAAACCATCATAAAAAACCTTTCCAAAGCAAACTTCAAACTACTTGCGTCAGAAGTGGAAAGCTTCACTATTCCCTTGCAGAAGGATAATGATATCCAGGATGCAGAATCCTACATCAAGGCACTTTATATACATCTTCAGGATTGCATGGTCCGTGCTATCCCAAATAAAACCAAGACTCCTTCCTCAAGCAAGAAGAAACCAGTCTGGTGGACCCCGGCCATAAGCAAACTATACAATAAAAGGAGGAGACTTATACAAAAAAGGCCAAATCTCAAGTAGAAAAATCTTCCCTGATCAGCTTTAGTAAGAAATTGAGGGCCCTCATCAAGTCAACTAAAGCCAATTTCGAAAAGAAAGTTGCCAAGGATGCCAAGGATAACCATAAGGCCTTCTATGGTTACGTCAAAAACCTAAATGGCAATACTCAGGTCTATTCTGAGCTAGTACAAAATGGAACAAAATACACTGACCCCACTGACATTTCCAACATCTTGGCTGACAGGTTCAGTGCAAATTTCTCCTCCCCTCACCACCTACAGGGCCTATTACTATTCCAGGGGATTATGTAACTCCAATTATTACTGATACGTTGGTTAATAAGGCTCTATCTAAAGCTAAAAACACTGCCTCCATGGGACCAGATGATGCCCCGGGGTGTGTCATACATGAGCTCCAAAATGAATTAACCCCGCATCTGAATACTCTGTTCAGTCTCAGCCTCTTGACAGGATATGTGCCCATAGAATGGCACATAGCAATGGTGGTTCCACTGCATAAGGGTGGACCCACAACCGACCCTGGGAACTACTGACCAATAAGCCTGACCAGTCTGATCTGTAAGGAAATGGAGTGAATCATCATGGAACTCATAAATGGAGAGATTGGGAACCTCCAAACACTTGACCCCACACAGTTTGGCTTCGTCAAGGGCAGATCATGCCTCCTGAAACTGGTGGACTTCTTTGAGACAGTTACTCAGGCTATAGATAAGGGAAAGGAGGTACACACGGCTTACCTTGACCTTGATAAAGCATTTGACACCATTCCCCATTCAGGTATTATTGATAAACTCACCAACCTGGGCATAAACCCTTACGTCACAAGATGGATCACAAACTGGTTCTCTGACAGATCCCACAAAGTAAGAGTAGTGGGATTTATGTCCGAATCCAGACCAGTAATGAGCGGTGTGCCTCAGGGCTCTATTCTGGGCCCCTCCTGTTTGGCATATACTTCTCTGAAGTACAGGCAAACACTGAAGGGCTGTGGCTGGCCAAGTTTGCGGATGACTGCAAACTGGGTGCTATAATAGAGTCTCCGGCTGATATGGATATCCTCCAGAAGGTCCTTAATGAGACTGAAGCATGGTGTCAAAGCCATGGTCTCAAGCTAAATGCTAAAAAATGTGTAGTAATCCCCTTTGGAAAAAACAGAGTGCCCATGAACTACCATATAGGAGGTAACCCCCTAAAATCTGAAGTAGTAATAAGGGATCTAGGGACCCAAGTAGATAGTCAGTTTTTCTTTGATAACCATGCTACCAAGGTGGTTAGAAAATCCTTCTATGTGACCCATCAGATCACAAAAGGGTTCGCATCAAGATCTAAGGATGTAATGGTGCCACTCTACTCTTCCCCCATCAGACCCATTATTGAGTACAATGCACCAATTGGTATGTACCTGGCTAGGCATCTCCAGCAGCTGGAGAGACCACAGAGGTACCTCACTAAGAGGATTACTGGCTTCAAACAGTTGCCCTATGCAGCATGATTGAAAAAACTAAGGCTTTTCTCTGTTGCATACTGCCTTCTCAGTGGCGATCTCTGTCTAACATACAGAGCCACGTCCAACCCAGAACTGTTGAACATGCTCCATCTTAGCAAAACCAAATCCACTCAAGCTATACGCTCTAGGGATATAAACCTCAGCGCAACAATGAATAGAACATGCTGGAGGGATAGATTCCCTTCGCAAAGACTTCCTTTGCTATGGAACAAGGTCGCGATCAACATAAGACAGAGCCCCTCACTATCATTCTTCAAGAGGAACCTTGACGAGGGGATGGGTAACAGACAGTTCACACCAGGGATCATACCAAAAGCTCTACTAGATAGGGGCCAAGGGTACTAGCTGCTAGATCAAGGGCCTAGAGAACTAACCAAAGGGACGGTGAATACCGCACAACATGGCTGGGCTAATATATGCCTTTGGGCAGATAGCCCAGTACCTACCTATGAACCTATGAACCTATGTAGCTAGTTTGTGTATTATGAATGTGGATACCACTACATAAAGTGACAGTAATTCTAGAAATGAAACAAAAAATGTAATGTGGAGTCGGTAACTTTCTGCCGCTCAGCACTGTTTTAATTCCTGGTTTGAATATAGTTAAGCATACACACACACACACACACACACACACACACACACACACACACACACACACACACACACACACATATATATATATATATATATATATATATATATTCATTAATTTGCTAATTTAATTGTTATTTATGAGCTGCATTTCATGGTTAACTAAGGAGCAATAGATTGATTCAATGGATTGTTCAACTCTGTACAGAATGTAAACAGAGTACAAAGATCTAGAAATTCACAATTAAGTTAGTTTAAATATCAATTTTCTTCCTAAATTGCATTTTATGTGATCACATGAACTTCAACTTTTGGCCCTTGCAATTTACACAAGTGCATGCATTCCTTGTGAATCAAAAATAAACAGCAGAATTTATTATTTGAAATCAAGTAATCTCCGTGGTATCCCCGAAGTCTCAAAGCAACAAGTGTAGTGGGTCCAAAAACAAAACAGTGTAAGAAACTTCTCTGTGTGGAAGATTTTCAGTCCATATATCTCTAGTTAATCATTGTATATTAATCAGATCAGACAATAGCAGTAGAAGTAGTGAACTTAAACTCGTTAAGTCAAAACAAAACAAAAACAAAAAATAATAATAGAAAATATATAATTGTGCAGCATTACTAAGTATTCGAAAGTAATCCAAGTAAGGCAGGCAGTCTGTTTCTAGTCGAAAATCCTTTATTAAGTACACAGACAAGCAATCCAAGTAAAACAAAAACAGAGTAATAATTTCCTCACAAGCTTTCTAAATATATGTATACTTTTTATCAGGCACGGGAATGGTTATTGTGCTGTAAAACAAAGTGTTATTGGTACACATGTTAAATTCACATCTCTTCCCCCATCAGTGTGACATTCAAGCTGGTCCAATATACCACATGGCTGGAAATATATCAACCTTAGTACATATACATTTTGCATGTAAAAATTTGTTTCTATTTTAATAACCTATTGTAAACAAAGATCGCTTTCGTCCTTCTAGACTTCTTCAGGTCTGTGTACAAGAACCCTAAAAACAATCTATAAAAATATATATAATTGTATAATTAGTTAGTATTGTTATTACACATCATTTTGAATAAAGTGGAAAAAAGAACCAGAAAAAAAATAAAAAAAATAAGAAAATATGTATGTATGATGATGGAAACAAAATATACACTTAAATTACAACTGATGTAAAATAATATTTAAAATAATATTTAAAACCAACTGGTAGAATAAAATAAAATAAAATACAATTAGTCATGTAAACAATGTGGCAATTTTCTAAGCTCCAGTGCACTTTTAATTGCGCAGTAGTAGTTTAGTCCAGGCTTCCTAAAAGAGTTCAGCTTTAATTGCCACATGAGTTCATGTTTCTCCAGAATATTCAGAATGTCTCCTTCAAGATCACCCATGTCTATGCGATTCAGGATCTGGAATTTAAAACCTGTGTGTCTTTTATGAAGAGAAAGTTGTTTGGCTAGTGCATTATTTTTACATCCAGAGTGGATTTCTGACAGATGACATGAAATCCTACGCTTGAGTTTATTTACAGTCTTGCCTACATAGAATGCATCACATTCATAGCACTGTGCCCTGTAAATGACTTTTGCAGTGTTACATTCACCCCCTGCACTGGTTTTAATGATTTTCTTTAAATAAGGGCAATAAAAACTATCACCTTCCTGTATATATATATATATATATATATATATATATATATATATATATATATATATATGGCAAACACTACAAACAAAAAACTGGTATAGCAATGGGGGCTGCCATGGCTCCCAGCATAGCTAACATAGCCCTGGGCAAATGGGAGGAGGACTTTGTGTTAAACAACAAAGACTACATGCAGCATATCACATGCTATTTATGTTTTATTGATGACATCTTTATTGTATGGGAAGGTGACACTTTGCAGCTTGGAGATTTTATCACTTACCTCAATCAAACATCCCCCATCCTGAATTTTATCTCTTCCCATAGCTGTACTTCAACCACTTCCTTAGATATGCAGATTTCCAAGGACACCAACAATAACAGAATCACCACTGATCTATTCAGAAAACCATTGAGGGTTAACTTATTACTCCACAGTAAAAGTCTATATCCTACAAAAACCAAGTATAATGCAGTGAAGTCCCAAGGCTATATATTAGCTAGAATTACCACAGTGATGGAACCATTTTTGAGAAACTGAGCAACTTAGAGAATGATTTTCTAGTGAAAGGCTATGAAAGTCAGATGTTGAAAAACATCCTGGAACCCATTATAGAACTAAAAAGGACTGAAGCACCTTCAATCAACCTCCCCAGTAGAAAAATGTTAACTAATTCCACAGAGAATACATATGCAAATATAGTTGCATCTTGACATACACTTTGGATTATCACAGTATCAAAAATATTATTGAAGAAAACTGGGACATTGCCACAGGAAACCCTTTTCTGATTAACATCTTAGGGGAAGCCCCATCATTTGTTTATAGGAAGGCCAGGAACATTAGAAGTTTTGTTGAATTTAAACCTAGACCATATGAGAAAAGCACTAAAAGATGTGAAACTAATTGTACATTTTGTATATTTATACAGCAAGGTGATAGTTTTTATTGCCCTTACTTAAAGAAAATCATTAAAACCAGTGCAGGTGGTGACTGTAACATTACAAAAGTAATTTATAGGGCACAGTGCAATGAATGTGATGCATTCCATGTAGGCAAGACTGTAAATAAACTCAAGCGTAGGATTTCATGTCATCTGTCAGAAATCCGCTCTAGATGTAAAAATAATGCACTAGCCAAACACCTTTCTCTTCATAAAAGACACACAGGTTTTAAATTCCAGATCCTGGATCACATAGACATGGGTGATCTTGAAGGAGACATCCCAAATATTCTGGAGAAACATGAACTCATGTGGCAATTAAAACTGAACTCTTTTAGGAAGCCAGGACTAAACTACTATTGCTCAATTAAAAGTGCACTGGAACTTAGAAAATTGTCACATTGTTTACATGACTAATTGTATTTTATTTTATTTTATTCTACCAGTTGGTTTTAAATACCATTTTAAATCAGTTGCAATTTAAGTGTATATTTTGTTTCCATCATCATACATACATTTTTTCTTATTTTTTTTCTGTTTTTTTTTCCACTTTATTCAAAATGATGTGTAATAACAATACTAATTATACAATTATATATATTTTTATAGATTGTTTTTAGGGTTCTTGTACACAGACCTGAAGAAGTTTAGAAGGATGAAAGCAATCTTTGTTAACAATAGGTTATGAAAATAGAAATTGATTTTTATATGCAAAATGTATATGTATATATTTATATATATATTTTGATTGCCGAATGAACTAAGGTTGATATATTTCCAGCCATGTAGTATACTGTCTTGGATAAAATCACAGAGTTAATAATCTACTTAATAATCTGGTTAAATAAGAGGTACCACATGATTATATATTTTATTTAAAGTACATAAGGGTTATATTATTATGACAGCTACTAAGTAGGGCAGGACCAGCTCGAATGTCACACTGATGGGGGAAGGGATGTGAATTTAACATGTGTACCAATAACACTTTGTTTTACAGCACAATAAACCACTCCCATGCCTGATAAAAAGTATATATATATATATATATATTTAGAAAGCTTGTGAGGAAATTATTACTCTATTTTTGTTTTACTTGGATTGCTTGTCTGTGTACTTAAAGGATTTTCAACTAGAAACAGACTGCCTGCCTTGCTTGGATTACTTTTGAATACTTAGTAATGCTGTACAATTATATATTTTCTATTATTATATATATATATATATATATATATATATATATATATATATTTTTTTTTTTTGTTTTGTTTTGACTTAAGACGAGTTTAAGTTCACTACTTCTACTACTATTGTCTGATCTGATTAATATATAGTGATTAACTAGAGATATATGGACTGAAAATCTTCCACACAGAGAAGTTTCTTACACGGTTTTATTCTTTGAAATCATTAATACAACGTAATACATGTGAGAGGTCTGTTTGTAAATATTTGGGCACGGCAACGGAAGTTCACATTGTGCAGATGAAACCTGCAACATAAGAGGTCATACTATAGTCATTCAAAACGATTTATAGACACTCAGTGATCATGATTTGCATGTCCATGAAGTCAAAGATTCCAAAGATTCATGGACTTGCAGTAAATGCAACCCAATATGATTTGCACATTTGCAGAGACCTTAATTAGCAGGTTGGTACAGTAAGATCTTTTGTACCTCAAAAGTTAAATGAAGTGTGCAGTAAAGTGGGGTTGTAAAATGCAAACAAAAACTTGAGTTGAAATATTTTGATATTTTGTGCAATATAATCATTAGCGGACCGGAGTTCTGCTGTGGCAACCTCTAACCAGGAAAAGCCGAAAGACACAAACAAACAAATACTGTCTTGTTTATTGGATTTTACAAACATCAGGGCTTTATCTATCATATTAGGAGTTTGAGCCGGATGTGGCATAATTAAAGATGTTAAGATTTGCACTGGGTGTTACGAGGGTGGACAGGATTAGGAATAAGTATATTAGAGGGTTAGCCCAGGTTGGAAGGTTTGGAGACAAAGCCAGAGAGGCACGATTACATTGGTTTGGACATGTGCTGAGGAGGGATGCTGAGTATATTGGGAAAAAGATGCTAAGGATGAAGCTACCAGGTAACAGGCAAAGAGGAAGGCCTAAGATAAGGTTTATGGATGTGGTGAGAGAGGACATGCAGGTGGTTGGTGTGACAGAGCAAGATGCAGAGGACAGGAAGAAATGGAAACAGGTGATCTGCTGTGGCGACCCCTAACGGGAACAGCCGAAAGAAGATGATGATGATTAAACATAACTTAGAATTGCAAATATTTAAAAATACAGTACTAACAAGACAGACAGATAAAAAAAATACATTCCATTACAAGATCAAGTATGTCACACTTATCATGATAATCTGAGAGTCATTAGAATGGAAGTTCAAATTCAATACAGGGATGTTGCCACACCAAATATATATACAAATGTTGGAAAGAATGTCTATGAAGTGAATTTGGACATTGTGAAATATAAAGACAGGTCATGTGAACTAGTTTTCCAGCCTCCTTAGTATGCTAAAATAGAATTTATGGTAAACAGATGACAAATCTGCAATATGGTTCAAAGAAACTATACTGTAGGGTCGAGTACCACCTGCCTTGTTTTGTTTTAAGAAAAGTCAGTACTCTTCTATACTGACTACTAGTAAAACTATTGCCATGTCAACAAACTGAAAGACACACCTTCACAATCAGTTATCAATCAGACTGCTACTACTAAAATTGTCATCAGGTCATCAAAATGAGACGTACATCTTCACAGCCAATTATCACAGTAATGAAATCCTTTTTTCATGCAGTGGCATACCTGGCATTCTCATCTCTGATAATAGGCCATTGAGTTTTAATCAAACAGCATTACACACATTTTCTCAAAATTCTGAATTTTAGCATATAAACATAGCTGTCAACCTCTTTGCATAAAAAATCAGGACAAAGCCAAAGTAATGGGGGGAGAAAGCCCCAAAAATAAGGAAAAGTTTTAAATATTACTCTTATAAACTTAGAAAGTTGCTAGAATAATAGGTCAAGTGTTACCATGCATTTTCTGAAGGATATGAAGTCTGAAACTCAAATGCCTGTCATTATTTAGTGAATTCAGTCCTCATGGATTTGCCACAAAAATCCAGAAAAATCACACAAATTTTATGAGGAACAGACTAAAAATATGAGGCAAAAATCTGGACATTCTGTGAAAATCACCTCATCACCAAGGCGCCAATAGCTTAAAAGGCAGACAAAACGAGTGACATGAACTGCAAAAAATATCATGAAAAAATGTGTTGCCATTTCCAAATGAGACAAAGTATAAAAATATTCCACTACAAATAACAAGGTTGTCACCTTGAAAATTGTTGGCGAGAAAAATAAAGAAAACACAGTTAACTACCTCAGGTGTTCTTCAACCAGAGAAAGGGAAAAATGTGCAGTCAAATTGGTATAAAGTTAGACAAATATAAAAGCTATACTAGTAAAGAATAGTTAAGCTATTGTGTACACTATGACCCATAGAGATAGTGAGAACTCAAACTCTATTTGCTACACATTTGGCACAAAAGGAAGCTGTTGTAATTGACCAAGCCAATACAACAATGTCTCACATTGTTGAGATTAAAGATGATATGAGCTTAAGACAAAACAGAGGATAGCACTTTTTTTCTTTTATTTTCTTTTTTCAGATCTGCTTTGTAGTTTTCTGAAAACCATCCTGTGGAATTTTATTATTCAGTATATCTACTATGCATTTTTGACCAGTATACAGTTTTAACAGGAAAACAACCCCTCTCTCCCCATTCCTTCTGTTTCTTCTTTGTTCTTCCCTTGGAGAAAGGTAGTTAGACAGGACTGTATTGTTCTCATCTCAGGACAAATAATTGTCAAGATGGGACTGTTTGACTCATGAGCTGCCGTAACCGCCAAACAAACAAACTGCTCCTGAGATGCTGTCATTTGTGCTTAGTCATTTTGCTGAATCTGACTCCTTGTGCTATTAAGAACTTTAGCATGCCAGACCTGTCTACCAAGAACTACTTTATTAAGGTTTTGCAAATTCATATTGATTACTGAATCTACTGTCTAACTGCATTTGCATCAGTGTCTTCTCTAGTGAATCCTGTCTTTGCATTATATGGGCAAATATCTGAGTATATGTTTTACTAACAGGGCTTGCAGTGAATACTCTCGATTTATTTCATTAAGTATTGTTGATTTGATCTTTTGTTAATGTTTTCAGAATTCTGAAAAGTTTTTCCAACACCACTGTTCAAAAATTTCAATTTTTCAGCAGACACTTTTAGTTACAGTCCAACTTTTATAGCCCAATTCTCACAGCCATAAGTTATTATTGAGAAAAACGTATTTTTTGTATATGGACCTTTGTCGACAATGCCATGTCTTTGCTCTTTATAATGTTGCCTAGGTTTACCATAGCTTTCCTTCTTAAAAAGAAATTTGTCTTCTTCATTATCATCAACCCCTTTTTTCCCATTTTCTGCATGGGGTTGAGGTATTGTGTCAGCTGTTGCCATCTCTTTCTAGTCAATGCCACTCTCCTCCCTTCTTTGACACTCATGTCTGATTCTCACAGCTCTTCTCTTACACAGTCCATCCACCTCTTTGATTAATGTCCTTGTTTCCTCCTGCCATCTTCTTGTATGTCCTAAATCTTCTTCGCCACACTGTCTTCTACTTTTCTGCACATGTGCCCAAATCAGCGTAATCTATTCTCTTTGATCTTTTCATTAACTGGAGCTACTTTGACCTCTGCTTTTTGTCCTCATTTCTTCATCTACCCAACAGTATGCATTTTACCACACATTTCAGGCACATCATCTGCATTGCCTCTAGCTTCCTCATCTGCTCTGCCTTTACTGCCCAGGTTTCTGTACCATACAGTGGTCACACCACTTACTTTTCAGCTTCTTTGCCATTCTTCTGACATACACTATACCTGACACTCTGTGCCACTTGGCTGCAGCCCCTCTAATTCTAGCCTTGACCTCCTCATTCAGACTTCCCTTCTCCTCAACCCCCCAAGATATTTAAAGCTGTTAACCTGTATCACTATTTTCCCTTCTATCTCAATTATCAGCTTCTTTTGATTTCTCCCATTTTCTGCCATTACAGCTGTTTTATCTATTCATCTCACATATTTTCAGTTTTGAATTCCATTCCCCTGTCATTTTCTAAATATCTTGATCAGAATCTGCCTGTAATACCACATCATCTATATACGACAACTGTGTTGATCTTTCCCCTCTGACCTGTTTGCTAATTAAGTCTATCAGCAGTATGAACAGCAGTGAGCTCAAAGCTGAGCTCTGATGCACACCCACTCCAAGTGGAACACCTCTGTGAGATCAAACACTGTGCTTGAGACACTGGGTCCTTGTACATAGCTTACACTAATTCTACCAGTGTTTCTGGAAATAAAATCAGCTTTCTCGGGACCTTGTCATATGTTTTCTCCAAGCCTAGGAATGCCCAGTTGAACTCTTTCCTCATTTCTAACTTCTTCTGAAGTATCTTTCTCACTGCAAACATTGGGTCAGTTGTACTTCATCCTGATTAAAATCTGGACTACTCATCCCATCTTACTTACTACTAATCTGCATACTCATTTATCAATCAACCTTTCCAGACCTTTCATGCAAACTGACAGGAGTTACACATCTCTGCATTGTCCACATTTGTGAATATTCCCTTTGTTGGTGAACACTGGCACTAGTATGCTTATTCTCAAGTCATCTGGAATACACCTTTCTTTCCCTATTGCTATGAGTACCCTCAAGAGCCATTTCTCCCCTATCTCACCCAACAACTTTATCATGTGCTGTGACAACATCTGTGTCTGCTGTTTTCCCTGATTTCCATTTTCCTTAGTGTTGTTCTTTCTTCTATGGTGGGCTCCTCCTGTTCTCTCATTGTAGGCTGTGTTTGGGGCAGTACAGCTTTTGTGGGGTTTTCTTCATTCGGAAGCTGCTGGAAGTACTCCTTCCATTTGGCTTTGATGTCCTATGGACTGGGTTGCAGATTGTTGATGGCATACCTTATGAAGGGTGTCTGACTATCTTCTTTATCTTTCTGTTTTTGTCTTGCAACATGGTATAGTTTCTTTGTGTCATATACTGAGTCACTTTCCAGAAACTAGTAGACCGCCTCTGATATCTTGTTTTTTGCTATTGTAACTTCTTTCTTAGCCTCTTTGTTAGCCAACCAGTATTCCTTCCTAGCTTGGTCTATCTTTTCTATCTCCCACTTTTTCCTGCACTTCTTTCTTTTGATGACTTCCTGGATTTCTACATTCTGTGACTAGCTTTCCTTATGTACCTTATTTCCATACCTGGCTCAGCAGCATATCTGTTCTGTAGTTCTGACATACACTGGTATGAGGAGCTGCCATTCTTCTACTTCAGCTTCACCTATATCCTCTTCTTCTTGAGATACTAGAGCCCTGAGTAGATCCTTAAACTGTTTTGCTTTCTCTCCAATCAACTTGCATTATCCAGCCTTGTCTCTCTTACCCTTAGAGCCCTCTCTGACCACTGCTTGCAGCTTAATGTGGCAAGCAGTGGTTTATTTTTTTGGATGACTGTTTTACTGGGGATGACTTTGCAATCACTGACTCTACCATAGTGCACTTCTTTACTAGGAGGAAGTCTACTTGAGTTGTGACTGTCCCATCCATATGTCCCTAGGCAGTTTTCATATCCTGTTCTGTCTGTCTTGATATGTGCATTCAGGTTACCCAATATCAACACCAACTGATGTTCTCATGCTTTATCCAATAGGTCCTGCAACTATCTGAATGCACTCTTTTCCTCACAACCCTGTTGTGGAGGATAGTCTGGGATTATGAATGCTGTCCTATCATTAGGCCAGAGTCTAATTGCCATGAGTTTGTCATTAATTCTGATGATGTCTATCACTGTCTTATGAAGCCTTTCCCTCACCACTATCCCCACTTCTTCTGAGTAGAGGACTCTGGATCCCAAGCCAAGTGGCTTTGCTGAACTGCCATTCCATCTTATCTATTGGATGCATAGGATGTCCAGCCTTCTTCTTACCATCATGTCATCCACTTTCAATCTCTGTCCTGGCAGTGAACTTACATTGAGCATAGCAAATCTTAGTTCATGTTTGGCAGGTTTATGTCCAGCTTTTGCTCATCTGAGCTATCTCAAGTAACACAAGCTGGGCAACTGGACAGTAGCCAGCCAGTAGCTCACTGACCCAGTGATTCTGGGTTTTATGGCAAATACTGGCCAATAATGGCAGATACACCCATCCCATTGTTAGCATGGGTCACTGATGTAGGTCAGAGTAGGAAATGTGGTCAATCCACTTATTACTGATGAATAACCATGCCTATTTGGAGACATCAATCAACATTAATCAACATGACTAAATCACATGAAACCATATTTTATACCAACAAATGGCTAATCCTGGTATGACCTTAGTCTGTGACCCATGTTATTATATCTTCAGGATACTGTGCACCATAGTAGATGCCCAAAGCAATTGGTCTATACCACTCTTCCTCCTATAGGGAAACATCTAGATTCTATGTTGTTGTCCACAGCTCCATTCTTGGGTGAGTTTGAGATGGAAACACTCAGCACGTTTCTCAGAGGTGGGGAGAACCCCACAGAGACACAGGGAGAACATGCAAATTCCAAACAGGCATTGGCTGGAGGTCAGGATCAAACCTTGTACAT
This sequence comes from Protopterus annectens, assembly GCF_019279795.1. Lineage (NCBI taxonomy): Eukaryota > Metazoa > Chordata > Ceratodontiformes > Protopteridae > Protopterus > Protopterus annectens. The sequence continues at coordinate 1,273,480,236 of NC_056745.1, forward strand.
TGTGCATGGGAGTAGAAGACCTTAAGCATTATGTCAACTAATCTAAAAAGAAAGTGCCTTCTAATTTCATGACTGTGATCATCTCCTTCAGAGATCTTTGAGTGCATGAAAATAAAAATTGGTCACTGTGTTCACTTCTTCCTTATCTATTTACAAAGAACTGATAGGGCTAGATGACATAATTTTAGTTTTTTTGATGCTGAGCAGCAAGCCAGTTTATACACTTGTTACTTTCGCCTTCATCAACAGGCTCTTCAATTATTGTGGAATTTCAGCAAGCAGAATGATATCATCTACATGCCTATCTCCCAACAATTTTCATTCCAGCATCTGATTCATCTAAATCAGCATTTTGCATGATATATTCAGCATACAACTAAAATAAACAATTTGAGAGTATACATCCTCATTATATTCCTTTCCCAGTCTTGAATAAGACAGTTATTCCATGTTTGATTCCCAGTTTTTCTTCTTATTTTGCATACAATTTCCTCAGGAGCCAAGCAAAGTGATGCAGCATTCCCCATTCTCGAAATGACTTGCCGCAGTATGTTATGTCTGGCACAGGTAAAGCAGAAAATAATATTTTTCTTGAACTCATTTGCTTTCTCCATTATCTGGTGGATGTTTGCTATTTGATCTCTTGTGCCTTTGTTCTTTCTACAACCAGTTTGCAGATCTAGACATTCCATATATTGCTAGAGTCTAGCTTGTAGGATCATGAGCATTACCTTGTTAGCAAGTGAAGCAAGTGTGAGTAATCTTTAACACTGTCTTTTTTTTTGGGACTGGAAAACAAACTGGCCTTTTCCAACCTAATGGCCACTGTTTGACGGCAAATTCTATGCAGTAGTGTAACAGCACACGTTGCAGGATTTTAAACAATTCAGATGAAATTCCATCATTTCATGTAGCCTTGTTATTAACAAGACTTTCTCAGACCCATTTAAATTCACTCTGCAGGATGTTTGATTCTGAATCAGAGAACACAGCATTGTATGTGTCAGTGATGTTGGAGGTCCTTCCTCTTTAGTTCTTCTTCATATTTTTGCTACCTTTTCTTAATGTTTTCTTCTTCTGTCAGGTGCATCCTGTCTTTGCCTTTTATCATGTCCATTTTACCCAGAACTCTCCCTTAATATCACACATCTTCTTGAACATGTCTCTTGCTTTTTCCATTCTATTGACTTCTTCAGTTTCTTTGCACTGCTCATTCAAAGGTGCTTCCTTACCTGTTCTTGCTCTTTTCAGAAACTCTGCATTCAGTTTGACATATTCTTCCCTGTCTGCATTGTCTTTTGTTCTCCTTCTTTCCTCAACCACAGGCAGTTTGATTTTGTCTTCATAATCCTCTTTCTGTTTGGAATATGTTTTGCTGCTACCTCCTGGAACATATCCAAAACTTCTGTGCATAGTTCTTCAAGTACTCTCTCCACCAGGTCTAACCACACAAATCTACTCTTTACTTTCAATATATATCCATTAGGAATATTGCTCATTCATATCTTAATGGCCTGTCTGCATTTCTTGTTTTCTTTAATTTAATTCTAAATTTGCAAGAAGAAGCTGGGGGTCTGAGCCACAATCAGTTCCAGGTCTTTCTTTCTGACCGTATAAAACTCTTCCATCTTCAACTGCAAAGTATTTATTCAGCCTGATTTCAGTACTGACCATCTGGTGATATCCATGTGTAAAGCTGTTTCTTAGGCTGTTGAAAGAGAATGTTTGCTATGAGTAGTGAATTACCTTTTTTTTTTTTTCACCAAATGTACATTTTAATGATAGATTCCATGCATATATTTCCAGTTGCCATCCATACACTCCACATGTATGGGGCACAGCAATTATCTGCTGATGGCCAGTAGGTTCTCTCGTGTTTCATTATATCCTTATTCCATACCAGTCTCAGTAGTTACAAACTAATTTGTATCTCATTCCTTTTCTTTGTGATATGCATTATTTGTTGCTTTCTGACCTCCATCCATTAGGGATTCATTATTCAATACATCTACTACACATTTTTGACCAACATCAATTATAACAGAAATAACAACCCTCTCACACCCACCTCTCCCCATTCCTTCCATTTCTTCATTACACTTCACTTGGAAAAAAACATCTTGTACTTCCTTTATCAGTCACACTACTTAACCACACGATGGCAGGTTAACCCTTTACTCCCTCTCAAATAATGTACATTTGCTAAGGTTTGCTTCCATCTAATCCATGTTTCCTGTACCTTTCCCATTCTTTTCTTTTACTCACTGCTATTTCTCTACTTTTGGCGGTTTCCTCTTCTTTCTTTCTTTTTTGTTTTGCTGCTATTGCTTTCTTCTAAGGTGCCGTTATTAATCTTGTCATCTCTTTATTCTCTTTAGGTAGCTTACCCTTTTACATTTCCAAGAAAAGCTTTTTCAATATGTCCCCCATTTCAGGGTACAGTCCCCTATCATCTATTGCAGTTGCCTTTTGAAGCTTGTTAGCTTCTCACATTCTCAAAAAATATCTGACCAGGAACCTCTATCTTCCTTATTTCTCCAACATGCCTTCTCTCCACTAGAAAATATATTTGGGAAACTCACTGGTGTATAAAAAAATCCTTGCAGAGGCACTTCCAGGTGGAAAGTTTAATATGTGCCTTTAACAGATATCAAGGTAGCTTCAAAATACTCTCCCATCCTTTCCTCTTAACCTCTGTCCTTTCCTTTGTACGTTTTCTCCACCTTCATTAGTCCTCTCACTGTTCTTCCCTCACACCAGCTAATATCTACCTCTATTTCTTGAATGTATTTATGCTCCCTGATATTTCTTTTAATCCTCTTTTGTACTGTAACACCTTGGTATTCCAATTCCAGGCTGCCTTCCAGCTCAACTTCTTCATTTACCTTTTTCCCACATCTTCATTCTTGCTCCTGTTAAGACTTGGGGCCACAACTTCAATGTATCTTGTCTCTCCTCCACCTCTACCCCATCAATTTCCTGCCCTTGCCCTATATTAAAACCCCCTGTTGATATCACTCTTCTTCAACATGTTTTAATTTCCATGTTTTTGCTATTGTGCTCTGAGCTTCTTTGAGCCACAGGAGAGTCTTGATATATTTTACATTATAACATACACTATATCCCCCCTTTCCTCCAATCTTCATCTCTTTCCGTAATCATGTCTTTCTAGTCTGCCGCATATTTAATATCCATCAATATTGATATATTTGAAAGCATACAAGCCTGCAGCCCCTGTCTTTATGTCAGGAGCTGACCTCCTCCCAATATTTCCCCTGATTTCCTGACAGTTGCCCAACTCTCTTCATCCAAGGCATAGTCCCTGCACAGCTGTTTTACCTTATTCCAGATACCCACTACTGGTAACTCTCAGAAAGCTTGCCCTATATATAGAAACTGAATTCTGGGAGTAGAAACATCTGGAATACCTGTATTCATTGATCTACATCCAGTTTTATAGCTTCCCATTTCTTATTTCTGTACCTGATTAATAACCTTCTCATATATTTTATTGTATGTACTTTGTAGTCAATTTCATACTGTGTCTCCCAACCAAATGCTTATACATTTTATCCCTTTCTTCCACATTTTCTCTTATTCATCTGCAGTTTCTTTTCTCTATTCTGTTTCTTATTCTCTACTACTACCTGCTTTTCCTGAGATTTAGTTTATATTTTGATCTTCACCCTAAACTTCAAAACTTTCCACTATATCCCCTATCCTTGTCCAAATGTGTCAAGGTTAACAAACACATCATCTGCATACAATTAAATTTTCTTCTCCAATATCAAAAAGTATCACAAAAACATTACAAAAAGTAGGCAGACAGTGGACACCCTTGTATTGTCCTTTTTTCAATATTTATTTTACTTGATAATTTAGCCTTATTTTCACCTCTGCTGATGCCTATTTATATAAATTCTTCAACATTTGTATACATTTTCTTGGAAAACCCCATTTCCCCACTATCTCAAATAGGTACGGTGATGCCACCCTATCAAACATCTTTTCTGCATCCAGTGAGATCAATGCAAGTTCTTCCCCTGAAGCCTGAAAAAACTGCATTAAGAGTAGCATTCTTATAAAACTGTCTGCCATCCATTGACCTCCTGTTTGGTCTCCATGGATTCATTTTGGTATCATCTTCCCCAAAGGTAATATGATTTTACAATTTCACCTCTATCCACCATACTACCATTTTTGACCTATATGTTGTATCCTCTGTATGAAACTCTAAGTACTGATGTATATTACTTTTAATAGACATACCCCTCTGATGCAGGCCTTCTGGTAAGAGCCATGAAATAATGCATACTTTCCGGTGTAGTGCTAAATGTGAAATTATTGAATTCCAGTATTAAATGTCATGCCATTAATACAAAAAATCTTAAAATTTAAAGCAGATATCATTTTTTCAAGAAATAACATTGAAAAATGTCACATCAGGTGTCTCTGGAGTCACTGAGATGGAGTTTGTGTCAAGAATCTGGCTTTTAAAGTGGAGTTTGGGGCTTTGCTTTTGGTAAAAGCTCAATTCATTTCAGAACTAGAGAATAAAAGCATAAAGATGGGGGCATTGGAACTGTGCCTGATTTATGACACCTAATAGCCTCATCATATTATGCAACATTTAGGGGCTTGGTGGAAATTCTCTTTCCTTTTACAATCAATATCACCCTTGTTACTTACTCTCTCAAGGTAGTCAGTATGAAAAAATTACATAATTATAGCAGAGGACTTTACTGTACTCTCTGATTTGGTTATGGACAGAATGACATCTTGGTCAACAAGCAACTGTAAACCCAGATGATGGTCGAGCAATTAATAGCAGACCATAAATTCTTATATATCTATCACATAATGCAACTGGTAAACTTGAGAGATACTTTTCTTTATCCATTTTAAAGGCAAAAGCAGTGAAATCAACTATTCATGCATTAACACTTGTTACTTAATGGTAATGAAGTAAATAGTCTCCTGAGATCAAACTCAGGTCATCATTTATGATAGCATATGTTAATTAAACTTTGCCCACAACAATCAGCAAACATAATAATCAAAAACTTATGCAGCATCCATAGCCTTAAAATAGTCATTCATCATAACAAGAATACAAAACCTAGAATATGAGTAGTATACAAATACAATATTATAGATGTACAGTATAGAACAATAAAAAGCAAGACATTTATAATTAGATTACAATGAAATAACTTGTAGTATGAGTGGTCGTCATTTTTCAATCGTTATTTTTTAACTTTTTCATTAATTTTAAGGAAATTAAGCATTTTTGCACCGCACCGATAAAAAACAACATTGTGATTACCTGTAAACTAATTTATGTAATGTAATGGTTAATAAATGCAAAAGCAGATATCTCCAAAATTATATTCTTTCTTCTAACTGCATGATCACAAAGACCCAATGATGATTGCCACCAGGTAACAATACTGGATGTAATAGAAACCCTGTAACTTGTTAGTTTATAATTTCATATAGTTTGATCAATTTATAGTATGAATAAATGGGCAAATGATCTGAGACTACAGCTTTACAAACTGGACCTCTGGTATTAACACTTACAAAATAAATGACTAATTTTGTAGGGACCATATATGTATTGTGGTTATCATAATTTGAGTGCAATGAAATATTGTAAAATATATATGTTTAAATGCATATTGCCAGATATTTTTGAAATACAGTAGAGATTAGAATTATGATCTTGCCATATCAATGAATGACAGTGACTGTTAACAATTTATTTGTAACATTGTTTGATAACTACTTAAAATATGCCTCCTATTTTATAGAGTTATGTCAATTTTTAAGATTCGTGATTTTTAACTTTAAAATTATTTTCCATGGCATATTTAGCTCTTAGAACAGATAACATTACGGTAACCTCTGTTGCATATCTCATTAGTAAATCATTAATACAGTTTTAGAAATCATGAATGACTCATTAGAATTCAACACTATAAACTCCTTTAAAAAAGGGAAATATCTTGTCCATACCACTTTTATTTGCCAAACAAAATATTGTGATCATTAACCATTAGTTAGAGAAATGGTAATTCAAAGTCTAGTTCCAAAATTAGTATCTAATTAATTAAATATTTTGACTATGTTGGCTATTAATTTCAGACGTATTTTTTAATTATAAAGATAAAAGTGGTAAAGGATTATTATTATATTGTATTTTTCTATTACAATTATCCAAATAAGATTTTGTGGAAGAGAACATTTTTTTCTTATTTATAAATGGAATTCAGAATTATGAATAGTTCTGATATTCTTGAAATGTGATGATATCAATTAAAAACAATTAAAACTGGAACTTTTAATTCACCCACTATTTTTAGAAAAATACCTTAAAATAACACTGCCTAAGATTTGCATGACCATAGAAATGTGTTGATCTCTGATAGAGCTACTTTAAAAATATGTTTTATAGCACTCTGTATTGAGGCATTTAATAATAAAGAACTGATAAGGAAACATATTCATCTTACCTACAAATGCTTTAGATATTAATAATAATTTTTGCAATGACCATCCTTTTAAGCCTAACTAATATTGCCTCAGGTACTTATTTAAGTTTTACCCCTAAATATTTTATGCTATCCAAATAATCCCAATGGAGAAAAATCTAATATACTTCAAAACTGATATGAATCATAGAAAAGAAAAACAACTGATGTCTTTGCTTTTACAGTTTACAATGTTTAGTTTACAATGAAACATTTGAAAAAATCTTTGAAATGCAGTTAATATAATCTTAATAACATTTGGAAAGTGTTAAATATATATTTTACCATCATTTTCAAATGTTGTCAAGGAAATATGAACTTAAGTTTCCTGCATATTAGTGCTTTGTGCTGCATAGAGAAATAACTCAATATCTAAGAAACATAGGCAAAGGGAAAGGGCATATTTGCCTGCTGGCATCATTAATATGAATCATTTCCTCACTGTTGTTAATAAATAAGATGTTTATTGGTCTAAGTACAATATTTGAATGCTTCTAAGAAATAATTCAAGAAATTTGAACTTTTCTATAACTTTAAATAGAAAATGGTAATTCAACCAATCAAATGTTTTTGACATAACAATTAAAACTAAGAAAAAGAAGTTTACCTTTGATACCATTATCCTGAATATAGTTTATAGAAGTTAAGTCAGCTTGTTGATACTTTTTGAATAGATTCTTTATTTAAAAAAATGCAGTGAATTCATTAAGACTAGGATCTTTAAAGTTTTTTGAATATTTAATTGTCAATGAAAATGTTCATAAGGCAAATTTTTGTTCAATTGTGTCACTAACTTGTTAAGAAATTGTAGGAAAATGTATCCTCTCCAGAAAGGACTATTTATTTAATTCCCAGATAACTACATTATCCAAAATTGTTGTAAACATACTTTGTCTTGTAAAAAATAATGATAATATCCCTTTGCATCTGTATAAGTGCAGCCATTGTTCAATAAACTATTCATTTTAGTGGATGAATTTTCTCAATCAGTTTTCTTGGCTAAATGTTTAAAATGAATGTGTGCCTATTTTGGTATGAGACATCTTCGCACTGGCATCAAACCACAATAAATTAGTAGCAAATAAAATATTTAAATCTATCTTAAACATATTTATTTTGTCCTACTTAGGCACTACACAGAACTTCTATTGTAACATTTCTAAATTTCTTACTTTGGATTCATAATCCTGAAAACATTCTTTTGCTAATTATTGCCCTCAAAATACAGTTTTTATTGACAGTGATCTACTGTGTAAGGGAATAGAATGAGACAATTATTATTTTGTATAAATAAGTCTCAGTAAGAGTTATAATATCTGGTTCAGCCAACAATGGAAAATATGGTTTACCTTGAAATTTTCTATTTAAACTAATAGACATAGTCAGGATTTATAGCTAAGCATGTCTCTAAATTATGCAGGAGGTATCTAACTTAAATGTTACAATCAACGATGCTCTTTGAAAGTAGACAAAAAGTAAGAAAGTCTTCCTTTTTTAATTTTCAGACAACCAAAGATGCTGGGCTATAATACAGATAATGCCCTGAAGTTTTATCCAACAGTGAGTTTTGCACTGAGTTCCAGTCTTCTGCAGTCATAGGTTCATGAGTTTTACAAGTTCATAGGTGTATACTAAATTAATGATCTTGGGGGCCTTTTTAATCCTAGCCATGAGTCACAAAAATCTGCCAAGTTTTGGTACCTTTAAGGTTGTCTACGGGGATATATTAAGGCTTGGGTGGGTATACCTTTACAGGCTACCTCTGTCTATTACAGACAAAGGTTCCATTTCAGTGGTAAATTTCTGATTTCCCATCCACTGGTCCATGTTTTGCTTGAATTTTGTTAGGGAAGAACTCTTATTCATAGATGGACAGCCTATTCCACAGAAAGGGTAATCTTTGAGATACATAACTTTCAATCTAATATGTCCTATTTATGTCACAGACAAGGTTTAGGTCCATGGATTGAGTAGTTCTGGTGCTATTATTTCTGTGGATGCCTTGTAGGCCAGGCTTATGTCTACTCTCAACAGTCTATAGGAGAATAGAATAGAGGTCTAGGGCTTTGAGACATTTCATGTAGGACATGTTTATGGCCTGTATTTTTTATGTGAGGAACCTCGGTGAGCATTCCAGTTGTTTTATGTGCTTGGTTAGGTACATACCGAAGTGGATGTTGTATGCAATGACTGATGAGAAGTGAGTACAGTGGAACAAAGACATCTTTGGACCTAGATGTCATACCCCTACTTATAAGTTTCAAAATATAGAAGAATTTCCTTACTACTGCGGACACATGATGGTCAAAGTTCAGGTTGTTGTCTATATGAATCCTCAAATCCCTGAATACTGAGTCTTCTCTTAAGGTATATTATCAAAGTGGTTGTTGCCAGGGAAGCTGACTTTGCAAACTATACTATTATGCATTTCTTGGCATTAAGTTTTAGACCATGGATCGGGCACAAGTCATTTGCCCCTGTTAGGCATTCTTGTAGGATAGGGGTTTACGTCTAATTCAATGATTTTTTCTACAATGCCCAATTAGTATTATTGTGTCAAATGCCTTGACCAGGTCAGTGTAGGTGGTTTGCACTGTTTTGATCCTGTTCATTGCCTTGAAACCTTCTCAAAGAAGTCCACTAGGTTGAGTAAGCATAACCTTCCCTTGATGAAACCAAACTGGGTTAGCTCCAGTGTCTGAAGGTTTCTTATGTTGTTGTGTACCATTTCCATGATAATTCTCTTCATGGCTTTGTATTTTAGGCTAGTCAGCATTATGGATCTGTAGTTACTGGGGTCCATAGATGGTCTTCACTTGTGCAGAGTGATGACAATTGCAGTCCTCCATTCCCTAGGCATGAAGCATGTTTGTAGGTTATGGGTAAATAGCCATTCTAGTAGTCCTGACAGGTCATGTTTTATGCTATTTAGAAGGCATTCTGGGATTTTATTGGGGCTCACTAAAGCAGTGTTCTTGGTCTTGGAGAGGGCCTTTTCCTATTGAAAGTTGGGGAATTATGCTCAGTGCTGTATCGTGATGGGTGACTGTGGGATAGAAGGGGTTAAAATTATAGCTAAATTTGTCAACCAGTAGATTTGCTGTATCTTCTGGTTCCATGTAGGTAATCCATTAACACTTAGTTCAGCACATCGTTGTGTACTGCCTTTGAAGTTGTGGACATAGACTTGATTAACCCTCTGAGTTGCTTGTTTGGTTTTATGAAAGATGGTTTGTATCTAGGTGGGCATCACACTTCATAAATTAGTCACAATTTTATTCTTCTTGTTATGTATCCTATTGAAGAAGGAATTCCATCAGGTTGGCTTGTTTTTTAAGTTTCTTCCCTGTGCTTAATTCTGGTAGGTACGATTTTTCTATGCAGCTATTAACATGATTATACAAGGTTTCTGTAAACAATTCTTATATGGCAGAGGTGTTCTCAGATTTTGCAGGAGGGAGCTTGAAATTTTGCCAGGCTGTCATTTAGTAGAACAAAGTTAAGCTTATCATAGTTTCTAAAGTTTCCTGGGTTAACTGGTGTCCCTGGTTTTATTTTTCATTCAATGGAGATGATCTTATGGTCTGACCTTGCCCAAGAGGACATTATGCTATGAGGGGTGAAACATTTTCACATATTCTTGAGGACCAGATCTAGGATATTTTCACCCCTGTGAGGGTGTGGACTAGCTGTTCAAGGGTGTTTGTGTGTTTACAAATTCTAGGAATCTCTGGGCATACATACTTGTAGTAGTCAGGATTCACAGTTTATAGTGGAGTAGTTAAAACTGCCCATAAATATGGTATTGGGTTGAATGTGAAATGTCTCTAGTATGTCTAAAGATGAGTTATGGGTTTCCTTGGTCATAGAAGGGGACCTATAGCTTTCACTTATGTTTAAGGGCCTTTGCCTTTGGTAATTTGGACATGGAGGGGCTCGACCTGATTATACTGTTTCAATAGCTATGAGGTGTGTTTTTTGTGATGTAAATCCCCTATAATTTTAGTCCTTTCCTGTGATGTATCTGGTCTAAATGTGTGGAAGACATTATCACCATACAATGCCAGGGTGATATATTCAGCTTTGCTATATCTTGGCAAATGCACAAAAGGTTGCATTCTCCAGGGTAAGGAGAAGTTGTAGTGAGTGCAGTTTTTGTTTAGACTCTTTGCATTGAGCAGTATCACCTTGAGATTTTCTTGGTTTGATTTTGCTATGTTGGATGGTTTGTTTGATTGGCATTGTCTTAGCCAATATTTGAAAGCCTTGAGGAGGCAGGTGCAGACCACCCCTGGCAAAGCAGCTTTATTTATTGACCATATCCTTCCATGCCAACAAATGGTGGACCTTTTTGAGTAAAACCATGAACTAAATCAATTATAGTCAATCATGTTTTGTTCATATTGTGGTGCCATGCTTGGACAAGGAAGGATGTTGCTCATTGCTAGGCTCATACTGGCCTGGGGTACATGGTCTGAGAGCTGCATTATGTTTCTGTTCATATAACTCAGGGAGGTATATCTGAGGTCATTTACACCCACATGGACTGTGACTGAGTCATACTGGTACTTGTGATTCAGTGGCCTGAGTGTGTGTATGATCTAGTGAATTCTAGCACTTAATAGGCAACTGACCATGACTATTTCCATATTCATCGTGGTTAGTAGGGCATTTGTGTGCCTTACAACAGAGTCACCTCTGACCACGTTTGCTTGTGTGGTGGTTTACCTTATGGGCTTAGAAGCTGAGACACTTTGAGTTGTGGCAATATGTGTTGTGTTGGGTGTTGTTTTGATAGTGTGTTTTGCGGGTTACTGCAGGTGTTTGTTAGGAAATAAATGTCTGGGAGCCTTTGGGTTTTAGGAAGATTATATTTGTTGGCCTCAGCATATGATGGTCTATGTGTCTGGACCTTATTATGTGTGGTGTTACTGATAACCTGCTTGCTATTACAAGTGCTTGCATGTATTATATAAATGCATCTCTCACATACTGTATCAGTTTGAGAATTAAATGGATGTTTGTAAACATGAGACAATTGCTATATTTCTTCAGGATGCTCATATCATCCAAACTGTTTGTGGAGACAGTAGAAGAGTGCATATCAATGGTTGCAAATTCTAAGTACCTGATCTACAAGAGGAAGGTACAAGAGGGTTTACAGATGGCTAGGTTGGGTACTGTAAGAGTATAGTCTACAATTTACACTATCAGATACTAAAACCACGGGGGGGGGGGGCTTTACTTAATGAGTAAACTAGTTGCTGTATATGCAACTAAGTATTAAGGAAATTTCTGTGGTAGTTTTATAGGGAAATTTTTATTTTAATTTCTTCTCCTATATAGGGCACTGTTAACTGCCAATGCATGATGCGCAATGCTGGGCAAATGCATTGGATTTATAGAGGCAGAGAAAATTAACTCAACTAATCAAATAGCCTTCTGAATAATAAAACAGTCACACTTTAAGCCTTTCTGTGTGGTTCCCAGCTCAGAACAGACCAGACAGCCCTCTACTGCCACCAGAGTGCAGTATTAAGCCTTTTTAATATAAAACCATATTAGATCCATCCAAAAGTGCAGAACTACTAAGACAAGCAACGAACTAACCAGCAACCTACAAAACCCACAAGACAAGTAATAAACTGAATGGAAACACTGCAGTGCAATTTAGGGCCACTGTACAATGATAAAGTACCAAAATACAATAAATGATAAGTAGGAAATTGTAATAATATATTAACATAATAAATTCTGGGTGAACAGTGCATGTATTTATTGCAAAAACTGGTTTATTGAAGCCTTTGGATTTCAAGACCAAATAGCATCTTTCTTTTAAGTCAGTATTTGAACTAAAGATTTCAGCTTATGCAACAAAATTTTAAACCTTCAAAACATTGTGCTTATGCACTAAGCATGAAAAGAACTGCAGATCCTTCGGGAATATGTTGTTGTTGTTGTTCTCTTTCAGCTTTTCCCGGTTAGGGGTCACCACAGCGGAACTCCTGTCCGCTAATGATTGGCAGTAGATTTTCACGAACGCCGAGGTGCCAGCTTGACGTTCAACCTTCAACGAAGGCACGCCCATTTATATATGTCTTTTAAACTCCCACCCAACCATGGGGAGGACATGCAGACTCAACACAGAAGGCACTCCCCACACTCCAGCTGAGAATCAAATGGGAGAACCTCTTGCTGTGAGGCAACAACGCCACCGCTGCACCACCACGGGAATATGGACTGGAGTAATTATCCATGGTAAATAAACTTCAAGTTTCTAGTAGGACATATATGCATATATTAATCATTAATTATCATAGGATCATAGAATAATAGTGATTACAAGAGTAATGACCCTAAAAGAGCCTTTTTAAACCTAGCTATGCTACCCAAATATAATGGACTGGTTTGGATCCCATAGGCTTTGTGCATGTTATATATAATTTGGGTGTGAGTGACTGAGCAGTTACAAGTTCCCTCTTTCTAATAGGGACATAGTGCCAAGCCTGAGGTAGATTTATGATTCCCCAGACCAGGCCACGAGTGGAAAAGCACAAATAAGTACCTCCCTAGAGATTTATTCTGTCATCATTCTTCCCTTAGAGTTATTAGTGTTCATACATTAACCACCCTGTCTTCCAAAGCCAGGACTTTGGTCTTCCTTGTGTTTGCTGTTGATTCCTAGTACACCCAAATGCAGGTCTGTGGATATGGGTTGCAGTTAAATAACTGTAGGGAAGACCTTTGCTTCACATGAATCGGGAGTCTGTTCCAGAGAAGACATAAACTTCAGGATATTTTATATATTAATAAGCTAAAAAGACAAAGGAAGTGGAATGGATATATAATCTGGCCTTTGGATAGCAAGAATGTTTAGGGCTTGCTTTGCTGATGAGGCACAAAGTAAAATCAGAAGTATTAAAGATGGAAGTAACAGAACCAGGCAAAACCACTTTGAGTATTTTTTTTGTTTGATGCAAATATATAAGGAGTTTTGTATATATATATATATATATATATGTGTGTGTGTGTGTGTGTGTGTGTGTGTGTGTGTGTGTGTGTGTGTGTGTGTGTGTGTGTGTGTGTGTGTGTGTGTGTATTATTGAATAAAAAGACAGGAGCTGTTAAGAAAATACATACTCAGTTAATGCCTGATCTGATCTGCTGGGTAGGAGTACAAAAGGAGTTTATTGTTGTTAGGCAATTGTGAAAAACATTAGAATAGGAAGAACTGAAGGAAGGCACATTTAAGAGGAAATACAACAACCAAAATAGAGCACTTTTTGTAATTTCAACTTTTGTGAATAATAAGATGGAGCTAGTTGATATCCATATATCAAATTACAAGGTCATATTTCTTTGAAATGTAAGATTAAGACCAGCTACAGCTGCAGTAAGCAAAGGAGTCCTCCTTACTCAACTTCAATGCAGGATCCCCATTATAGCGACAGACTCTAAAAAAAAAAACTCATCCACTCTACAGTACATTGAAAACAAAACCTCCTGATTCATTTCCAGCTCCCCATTCAGGAACACCACTGCATCACCCTTGCCAAAGCCAAATAGCTGTGAGTTTCATACAGGGTTGAGCTACTCCTAGGGTCTCTTCTTTTCAAACTACTTCAGCTAGGTACCTTCCCACCTCTTGCAGCCAAACTCCATAATAAAACCATAATGAAACAATGCCCTACAGCCTCTGCAACCTTTCCCAGTTAACTCCCTCATTCTAGACACCCTAAACCAAACTGCATTGTACCTACCATTCCTTCTCCATTTTTTCACCCAAACTCTGTCAGTCCCTCCCTCCTCACCTAAAAGAAGTATCATCTGTCACCACTTTCAAAGCTCAACTCAAAAGACACTTCCATCAAAAATCTTACTGCAAATGCTTTTCCACTGGACACATAACCTAATTCCCTCCTCACCTGCATCACTCTTACTTTAACCCTTTGTTCTCATCTGCTGCTCTCTTTGTGAGCTCCCATTACATCCCAGGGAGGGTCTTGCAGTGGGCCTTGTTGGCATATCATTCATCATCCACAGTGACTCAGCCAGAGCACCTCAAAGGACAACACTCTTTGTGCATCTTAAGGTCCACCAGGGATTGTGCATCGGGTACATGCAAATATACGCACTCTTTCCCCAGGATGGGTATGCACTGACTGCACCCTCAAGCACCCAAGTGACTGACTCAGCATAGGTTGCCTGGGCCATAGTCAAGGCTCTATCCTGTATGATAAAGGTGCAGAGAACAAACCTGAATTTTCAGGTAAAGAAAGGGGAGAAGTGCTGTTATTGTTTGGGCATACAATTAAAAAGGTCAGAGAGAAGTAAAAAATGTTTCATAACCACTAAGAGATATGGACATTTCTATAGAAAAGAAATGTTGTGGATAGTAGAAAGATGTTTATATGACTTTTATAGGGGAAAGATAGTAAGAGTGAGTGAGAGGTGGAAAATGGATAAATTATATAAAAGAAATTGAATACACTAAAATGGAAAGATAAAAATATGGATAGCTCAGCAGACCCTGTTGATTTGACTTTTCATTTTTTTTTAATTATTTGAGGATTGACAAGTTCCAGTGTTTAGTATATTTGTGCAGTGAATGGTTTGTAGAAGAGAGGTGATTTGTAGGAAGCGTTATGAAATTTGTGTTTAAGAAGGGATAGCAAATAATCTGAGTAACTGGAGACCGCTTTCAATGATAAATGAAAAGTGAAAGTTCCTGAACAAGACACCACAGGTAAGATTAGAGGTTGTCCTGGAAAAATGAGATCCAAATGTTTATGAATTGATATAAAAGAAGCATATTGATTAACTACTAATGTGTGAGATCACATGTTTAAGAAGACAGAGGAAGAAACAAAGCATTCAAGCTGCTATATTTCAAAGGTATTTCACAATCTGGCATATATAATAACACAGTTTGAAATACTTAAGGGTTATAAACCAGGTAAGACATTCAGAGTTTTTAGAAAAATAATTATGTGAGTGCTTGGATAGTTTCAGAAGTAAATAGGAAGTTAGGTAGAAAAGATAGAGATGTTAAATAGAATGAAGCAAGTTGCACCCTAAGCTATGCAATACTTAATTTGTTAGTAAGTGATTTTGTTAGAAACTTAAAAGGAATTAAGAAGAGATAAAAAGGGGACACCAGAAGAAAACAGGAAAACTCATTTAGTAGTAAGTTATACAGATAATTTGGTGGGAAGGTAATGCAGGGAGTGATAGAAATGGTAATTCCTATTAGGATATGTTTATAGTCAAAGATAAATGCAAACAACTAGGGTAGGAGATAATATAACAAGAAGTTGAGTTGACAGAAATAGTAGTGAGATTTTAGGAGTGACATTTCGGGGAGAGAATAAAGTTTGAAAAAAAAAATGAAAAGCATTATTGTAAGAAATTGAAGTTTATTTAGGTTTGTATTATCAAAAGTGTTTTACTATGTCAAGTAATTTGTTTAAGCAGACCCTACTCTCTACCAGAAAATTGTTAGACAAAACAAACAGAATATTTTTTGAAGTGTGGGGCAGTAGGCTGAACCCTATTAAGATAAATATTTTGTATAAAACTGAAGTAAAAGAAGACCTAAGAAAAGTTCATTGGTTTTTGTAGCTTCCAGAAAAATGTTTTATATGGTCAAGCTGATAGCTGAGAAAGAGAGAGGAGTGGAAGGTATTCTGAAGATTACTAATGTAATGGGATCTGAGGAATAAATTACTGAGGAAATAGAAGACCAAAGAGAATGCAGAATAGTTAGGTTTTTATGATAAAAAAATAAAGGACAGAAAATATTTTGAAAAGACTGTAAAGGTTAATGAGGTATCAGAGCACTGAACGTAGAATATGGGAATTAAATTCTTAGCAGACTAAAATGAGTAAAGGCAAATAGTTCAATATGCAAGGGTTCACAGTGTTAATCCTCGTACTACTGGCATATTCTACAGCAAATACAGGAAACAAGAGCATCAGTCCTACAATCTCTTGTATGCAGACCAAGCTGTCTATCACTTGAACTAATCCCGAATGTTGCTTTACAAAGCATAATACTGAATGACAAAGGTCCACTTGGTACCCATCTTCTCTGTCATGTCTCCAGTCAAAAAAACACAGCTGAGTATTCAAAATAGTGCCTGTTATTCCAGAACAGTGCTAATTTATTAAAATGTGTGTACGGTCTTATAAAATGTGGGGAATGTCCACAGAAGTTCCTCACTAAAAGAATACAGGGCATAAGTAATATATCCTATACAGACCACCTCAAGGCCCTAACCCTGTATTCTGTCTCCTATGGGTTTTTGAGGGGAGATATATGTCTGGCATACAGGGCATTGTCAGATCCCACTCTGATGGACCTCCTGCATATCCACAAAACAAACAGTACCAGAATTACCATTCTAAAGACTTAAACCTTGCCTGTGATATAAATAGGACTTGCTGGAGAGATAGGTATATATCCCAGAGACTACCCCGCCTATGGAACAGGCTCCCAATCTATGTGAGGCAGAGTTCCTCCCTAACCCAATTCAAATGCAACTTGGACAACTGGATGAGAAAACCAAAATTCATCCCTGGTTTGACACCCATGTCTCTAATGCAAACAGGTAACCCATGAATGGTTCATCTCCCAGGCCCATGCTTACACTTATCGAGAGTATCAGAACTTGTCATAGATTTTGGGATGCATGGCTAGGCTTAAGAAGGCCCTTGTGGTCATTAGCCTAGTAAACACCTATGAACCTATAAATCTTTAAGGAAAATGCCACATGCCCTGTCATGCAGGTTCTACAATATCAAAAGCTGCTTTTCCAGAATTAGTTTAAAGGACACAGATTTACACACACACACACACACACACACACACACACACACACACACACACACACACACACACACACACACACACACACACACACACACACACACACACACACACACATTCATGCAGATCTTCAATCAGAAAGCTATATTCACCAGTTATTGTCCACTCATTTCTAAAAGTAAGTAAAATATTCCAAAAACATTGTTTGAAATGAACAAACTACAATAAAATCATATAACACAAAAAGAATGCTACCGCAGAAGCTTGAACCAAATAATTAATTTATTGATACAAGAAAATCACTAAAATAAGCGCTTTTGTTTTAGAATGAAAAGTTCACCAGATAAAGACTAGTTAAAACATTGCAGCTTATATAGGACATTTAAAAGTCATGTGATAACCAAACCCCCAAGAAAGCCTCGGTGCAATTAAAGATCCCTACCACTTATTTCACTCAATAGTATATTGTATACTCGAAATACTAAACACGACAAGATAACATATAAACAGAGCAAATAAATACATTAAAAAACGTATTTTACGTTTGTCTAGTAAATGCTTTTTAGTGCTTTTAATTTCAAAAGACAAGCAATAGAGGTCTGTTCATTTCAACCTGGCCAGCTGCCAGCATTTAGCTGGAGCTGCCAGTAGAGCTCCCTGTTTTCCAGTATTAATGACCAAGTCCCTCCTCTTAAGATTTTAGCAACTTATTATGAACTCTAATGAACAGTTGGGAATTTGACTTTGCTCATCCAGCAATTGACACAATGGTTAGACGATATTTCTCCGACCAGTGTTCCACTTAGGGATAGACGGGGACCTGTGCAAATACATGACCAGCAAAGAAGGAGAGCTAACAATGCATCAAACCAGACGGTAAATAACCTGTTCAACACTCTCACTGTTTTCCATACTAGTAGAAATATTGGGAATAACCCTTCAGTTCTCAATGAATGCCTAGACGGTAACACTGATTTTTTGGAAGTGCAACCCTTGTTGAATGGTTGAGTGACTATGACTATAAATTACTTAAGGTGAAAAAATTACAACTTGAAAAATGCCTGTTTTATTGAGTCCACTAAAGCCAAAAGGGCTCCTAAGGGTTTACACATGTGGCAGTATCCTACAGGCTTATCTAATAACTCTTTGCTCCATAAGGAATTACTGCCTATGTTCAATAGGCATGGGTGCGAATATATAGAGTTATTGGTTAAACATGATCTCCAGGATTGCACTACAGTGGGGTAAAGGCATATACTTTACTTGCCTTACAGTACTCTACACAATGCCAAATATACTAACTGCAGTTCAGTGAAATGAGATTCAGTGAAATGAGTTTAAATTAATTTGAGTTTTCAGCGAAGTGGTCGGGGTGAAATGAAATTCAGTGAAATGAGATTCAACGAAACAAAGTAGATCCATATATATATATATATATATATATATATATATATATATATATATATATATACCTTGTAAGTTCCTATTTTTTTTTTTTACTTGGAGAACTGATGGATCTTTCACATTCCTTTGCAGGAATTGACTATGTTATTTGGGTTATTGCTGGCATACCGAATTAACCCTGTGCAAACTTCAGAGCTTATCAGTCCATCACTGATCATTTTGTAAGGTCTACTGGCCAAAAACATGTTTACCAGATGTTTCAGTCTCTTGCGCTAATTTACTAATTTGTCTGCAGTCAGCAAAGGTTACAAATTTGCTCTTTACTGCTCATTACAGTTTATGTATTGATATGTCACTGTACTTTGGCTGAATTATTTCTCTTATGTGGATCAATACTGGCCATTTCCCAACTAATCTGCAAATGCCTATGCATTTCATTTGCTGCTTATCTATTTTATACAGCAAGGTCTTCTGTTTTGGTCTATTTTTATTTAACTTTCATTAGGCAACAAGCAATTAAGGCCTTAACATGATACACCAAATGCAATTGCAGGGCTCTTAACACCAACGACCCAATCTGAAGCCACCCCAACATCACTTCCTTTTACTGCAGCTCCACTCTTCACATAATGACCAACTCTAACCTACTTAAACAGATCCCAAATTCCAACAAATACAGTGTTCAACAAGTAAATGCATAGTTGTTCCAAATGTCTGCCGCACCTTTCCTGACTCATTTGTATTAAATCTTGCTAATACCTCACTGTTAATACCTAAAAAAGACATCTACACAAAAAAAAAAAACACCTCCCAACCAATTAGTCATCTCAGACAAACTGTCCTTCTCTTATAACCTTAACTCCAGTGAACCACTCCCTCTCATAACCCAAGCAACTAACGCACCTTTTCTTTTCAGTGTAACCAAACATACAGCCTTTTACAACAGGCTTATTACAAAATATTTGCAGGCAAAATGTAAAATGAAAAAGTCTCTATCCTCCTTCATTTCATATTATGTATCCTTCTCTGTGGCAACATTCATCCCATTTTCTGCCTTCTCCTGCACTGGTCCTTCTTCTGTATACCACTGCCCATACAAGTCTCACTAATTCTGCCAAAGGTAGTCTTGTTAATACTGGAAACCTTCCAATTAACTTGGTATGCTAGTATAATTCTAATGGTAATTATAGTTCCAACTTGATTGCTGTTGAATTTATAATGAATGCACCTACTAAAATAGCTTCATCCATGGCCTGTGTGCCACGCCCCACTTCTCTCATCAACACTTTTTCAAAAAATACACCTCTTCTAAAAGCTATATTTTGCAAAAAAAAAACTGACATAACAAATTTCAGCAGCATCCTTGGCCCCCATAAAGTCTGTCAACCTATAGTTATATCAAATTGTCAAGGAAGCAACTAGCTCTTACTACCACCACATAAGCATTACTTTCTCCTTAATGTTCTTATCACAAACCTTACAAAATATTACCTATTATTATTGACAGGCTTCTGTTTTGTTCTCCTCCTGCAGCAAATATAACCCTCTGAGCATCTCAAAATGCTCAGATTCATACCTGATCAGTAGAATACAGAGAGATAACGTGTTGTCTGTACCAAAGATGGTCGATGTTCAATTAATGGCATAGGTGATAGAGCAACTGGCACTGGGAAGGTGGGTGTGAAATGGCTGATATTGACTTGACCACCTTAAGTTAAGGGACTGCTGTTTGGTTCACTGGGGAGATCTCACATGCAGACCACCTTAAGGTAAGGGACTGCTGTTTGATTCGTTGGGGAGATCCCATATGCAGATGGCTTGTATGACACTCTGTGGCATACCTCTAATCCTCTTAGTGTAAGAAATCTGGACAAAGCTTAAATAATGGGGGAATAAAGGCCAAAAAATAGAGACATATTTTAAATGTTGCTCTTATAAACTTAGAGTAGAAGTGGTCTCACCAATTCTTTATGAAGGAAATGGGGCCAGATTCCAAAAGAGTTGCTCTCAGTGTAATTCTGCCCTGATTCCAAGCAATGTGTTCTCAGTGCAAGTGACTTACATCTGAGTAAGGCCTACTTATAAACAGGCTTACTGCGGTGACCAGATTTCTAAACAACTGCTTTCAGTATAAGTGGTCACGTATACTGTGAGCAAGTCTTTTGGAATTGGGGCCATAAAGTCTGAAACTCAAAAGTATGTCATTGTTTACTGGTTTAATCCTCTGTGATTTGCAAGAAAAACACAAATTTCATTAGGAACAGAACAAATTATGAGGAAAAAATCTGAATAATCTGTGAAAATCTGGATATTTGAGAGGTATGCTGTGTGGAACTGCAACTGGGAATGGCATGCACAGAAATATGCTTTCATGAACCACAGACCAGGTGTTGGCTGTGCAGCCTAGGTCCACATAGTATAAAATCTCTGAATTTGACACCGATGACAGCCTTCCTTAAGTGCCTGACTTCTCCCAAAGGGAACAATCAGGTCAATGAGACGTCACTCAGTTGGAACAATTGGATCAATAGGATGAGTGTGGGGGAAAGAATAAATGGTCATGATAAGGGAAGAAAAAAATCAGATCTCAAATTGTCTTCTGCTCACCTCCATAAACCGATCTCCACTGTATCAATCCACCAACCCAACATTTACTTTCATTTTCCTGTTATGCCCACTTTTTAATCACCAAAACCAAGATCTTTTGACCATTACTAGTTTTACAAAGTATCAAAACAATGGGTAGATGACAGAGGAACTCCTTTCCCTGCTAAGACTTGCAGACAAGACTTGGCATAAATGGAAAACCAGCCCTTTCTGGACCTCTTAGGATAAACTTATTTCCCTATCAACATATCTAGAAAAGCCATACTGCGCCATATAGTGATTCTCCCATAATAAACAAGCAGCCCTATTCTGCACCTATGATTCGGCTGGACAGAAAACTGAATCATTTGGAGGGTTTTAAAATATTTACAAGAAAACATCACCTCTCTATCCACCTCAAATTATGCAGCCACCCTAAGGAATTATTCTAACAATTCCCAGCTCTGTCTCACACTCCTCAATCCACATGAAGATTGATCAGATAACCCCTTTCAGACTTATTCAAATTTACTTCAATGGAATCTACACCAAACTGATTGACAAACTAGTTGAAAAAATACTTCCAAATAGCATTCCTGGCTGTAACTACCTTGCATCATGGTTTCTCAAGCAACACAAAAACTTTATGATTATCAATTCAACATAAATTGCATGTGCTTATTTCCCAAAGCATTTCCCAGAGACATGAGTCATTTGTGCTAGCCTCAAAAGTTCAGCACCCCTCTTGCAAATAGACTTAAAGCTGAATTACATTCTACCAAGTATTCTGGAAACAACTCACTCACTCCTAAACATTTGAATATACTGAAAAATACAGTGACCCTCTCCAGATGCTTGCCTGGTTTCTTGTCTATAAGAGACAATAGTGATGAAAGCCTTCTTACCAAAGCTATCATCTGTTGTTGTCAATCTTCATTCATTCTTGAACTGTTGGGTCTTGGTTCCATCCTTGGAACTGGCTTGGCCATTATATCAAGCTCGCACCAGCCAGAAACTCTCAAGCTAAGGCTACCCATAGTGCCTCTCTTCCCTTCCCCTCAGCTCTCATTTGCCACCTAGAATTTTGAATGTGTCAGCCATGCTCTCAGTTAAGTGCTATCCCTTATATATATATATATATATATATATATATATATATATATATATATATGTATATATATATCATCTTCTTTTGGCTGTTCCCATTAGGGGTCACCACAGTGGATCATCTGTTCCCATTTCTTTCTGTCCTCTGTATCTTGCTCTGTCACAACAACCACCTACATGTCCTCTCTCACCACATCCATCAACCTTATCTTAGGCCTTCCTCTTTTCCTCTTACCTGGTAGCTTCATCCTTAGCATCTTTTTCCCAATATACTCAACATCCCTTCTCAGCACATGTCCAAACCAATGTAATCTTGCCTCTCTGGCTTTGTCTCCAAACCTTCCAGCCTGCGCTGGCTCTCTAATATACTTATTCCTAATCCTGTCCACCCTCATCACACCCAGTGCAAATCTTAACATCTTTAACTCTGCCACATCCAGCTCTAACTCCTGCCTTTTTGTCAGTGCCACTGTCTTCAACCCATATAACATAGCTGGTCTCACTACCCTCTTGTAGACCTTCCCTTTCACTCTTACTAGTACTTGTCTGTCACAAATCACTCCTGACACACTTCTCCCCTCACTCCATCCTGCCTGTACTCTCTTCTTCACCTCTCTTCTGCACTCACCATTACTCTGAACTATTGATCCCAAGTATTTAAACTCATCCACCTTCGCCACCTCTACTCCTTGCATCCTCACCATTCCTCTATCCTCCCTCTCATTCACACACATATATTCTTAGTCCTGCTGACCTTCATTCCTCTTCTCTCTAGAGCATATCTCCATCTCTCCAGGGTCTCCTCCACCTGTTCCCTACTCTCACTACAGATCACAATGTCATCTGCAAACATCACAGTCCATGGGGTCTCCTGTTTGATCTCGTCTGTCAACCTGCCCATCACCATTGCAAATAAGAAAGGGCTATATACCTATAATTTTTTTGTCTCTTAGCTTTAAACCTGTTACTTATTTAATTTATTTCTAGTTACTGCCCTGTCTTGAGTGTGAGTGCTATTTATTCCCTTTTTTCCTTATCGATGAATACTTTTCTTACCATTGTTGATATAGGCCCCTCCCACCTCTGATAACTCTGCCAATACCATCATTGGTATTCCCCTTCTCCCCTTTACTCTTGCGGGTATTTTTCTTTAACTACCATTGTTGGTATGACCCTTTCAAAAAAAAAAAACAGTTTCTTTACTCTGTTTTTTCTCTTACTCCTTGTGTGTGTGTGTGTGTGTGTGTGTGTGTGTGTGTGTGTGTGTGTGTGTGAGTTAGTTGTGTCTGTGCACATGCCTTCTCGTTTAAGGTTTAGAAAGTGGTAGAGAAGCATAAGGGAACCACTGGTTTCAAATAGTTTGAAGGAAGAAAATGCCCAACTCGGACTTTTTTGTTTGGGGGTGTCACATTTAGAGATGCAACTACCGTGTGAACTCTGCAAGGGTTTCAGCTCTTGACCTCTTGCAGAGAGGTGCAACAAATTAATCCTCAAAGGTTGTTGAACTGTCCTTTTAGTCAGGCTTTGTCTGAGGCAGAGATGTCAAAGTCTCCCAAAAAGGAGTCAAAAAAGAGGAGCCACTCCATTCTGGCATCTCCTAAATCTCAGGAATCTAAATCTTCTAAGGACCAAGACTCGACTTATTCCTAGGAACCGAGGTCTAAGATTCAAAAATCAACACCTGCTACCATTTTGGCACTGAAGTCTGTAACTTCCCCTATGGTGCCAACAACTACTGAACCTATGAAAGTCACCTCGGTACCGACCCCTTCATCAGTACCTATGACCCTCTTGGCACCAACAATAGTTTCCCCAGTCAAATTGGTCACTTCTCCTCCACCAAAACACATCATTAGTCAGCTGACCACGGTGCTGAAGGTTAAATCCTTACCCAGGACTAGGTACTCTCCATCTATTGACCCTTTCCTTGATAAACAATTGAGTCCCTTTGTTGATTACCCAGAATCACACTGAAATGTCCATCCATTCCACCAGGAACCTTTCAGAGCTTGATGTAGTCAGATTAGTGGAGCAGCTCTTGGCGGCCAGTGATCTCCCTGCCCCATCTAGGACCTGTTTCCCATCTGGATACAAGGTTTATTCTCCAAGGACTCCCGCTTATATTCCTCCTTCAACCTCTCCACAGGTCTTGGAGCCCTTGACTTCAATGCTCCCAGCAACTACTTCGGTATCGATGGTGGACTTCACCTTGGTTCTGGAACCAACTCTGTGGTTGGTGGCTCTGTCAGAGCCTACCCACATGCAGGACTGTGACTTGGTTGCCAACTCTGGGATCCCTAGTTCGGCTACAATTTTTTCCATGGCACCATCTATGGTTCCTGGTGCTTTGACAGTTCTGAGTCCTCTCAGGACTCCTTCTCTGGAGATTGGCTCATCAGAGCAGGGTGCAGTGGTAGCATTTTCGCCTCACAGCAAGAGGTTCCTGACACTGTAGAGCCAAGCTCCTGGAAACCAGACAAAATTGTTTCTACACCCGAAGATCACCCTCACTGGTCGAAAGGTCTAGCAGTATATGCTATGGTGGTGGCGGCTGCCACAAAAAAGGAACTCACTGAGGAGACTCCTGATATCCATCCTCTAAACTGAGAATCTCAGACAATGGACAGATTTGGGAAGTGGGTCTATGCTTCAATGACCTTTGCCATATGGTCATTGAAGTTTTTGGCACATTTCACACGACTTCAAAAGGACCTGATACCGGAGCTTTCAGGGACCTTGGCCGGAGCAGTGTCTGATGAGGTATGCGATAAAATAAAGGCATGCCCACGGCCAGTAGTTACACTATAAGCTCCACACAGCAGGCAAATCCTGGTAGTTGAGTGCTGTAGTATCTTTAGTCATATAATCCACAAAACAAGGTTAACCGCTTTCTTCCCCTGTATGACACTCTGGAGACATCATCAGAACCAAATGAAACAGTCCCCTATCTTAGAAACAACTCATTTATACCTAAAAAAACAATAAATCAATTAACCAATTCATTTTACTGGATTATTAAATTAAATGCCTTGGAAGTACCAGGTTTAAACGATTTTATTTCCCTGGTACCCATTTTAAGGAAAAGGGCTTTACCTTTTTAATATTCACAACACCCAGTATTTTTTATTGTACTTCTTTACTGTGGTTTTATGTGTATTATGTTTCAGGTGCTTTCATACATTTTTGAAATGTCTTTAAAATGGTCTCAAAATGTTCTAAAATGTTTTATTAGAGACAACTGATTTTTTAATTAATTGGTATTTATAAAAAGAGTAGAAACACCAGGCATGGATGGCTTCCTCCTGAATTTTACAAATGGGGAAATGAGAAGTGGTTGCATGAAGCATCCTGGAGGTATTGTAATGTAGAAATGGAAGTGGGACAGAATGGATTTGGATAACAACAAACAAATTCATCTTCTAAATTTAGATATAAAAATCTTAGTAAGAATTCTAGTGAAGGTTGTGGAGGAGGTTTTTTTTACCAAAATATTGAGGTCAGAACAAAATAGTTTCAGAAGAATGGGATAATGATCCTGCTTTCAGTATTTTTATCTCATTTACAATACCCAGTATTTCAGTTACAGTTTGCATTTTGATTTTGATCTTCTAGTAACTGCTTTCTACAGTGAGTTACATTAAACCTAGTAAGGTCTTACTAAGTCTGGCCAATTCAGATCCTATATCCCAGCTCAGAAGAATCATTTACTTAGTTACAACCATTTGCTCCCCCAACATTTCTGACTAAGTATTCTGTAGGTCACTCTGGCTCACTTCTGAAATTTGATTGTCACTTAATTACCATAATCTGGAAAAAAAATCAGCCTCAGAGTAATGTCTTTCTACCGAATTAGACTATCTAGCTTTAAAATCCAGCCTTGAAACTACTGTCACTGCTTTTCTTTTATCTACACTCTTCTACTAGTTATTCTGTTTTACTGACCTTTGCACCTGATTTACTGACATACTCATATTTGTTAATCTATTTTCTCTGATCTTATTTCCACATTTAATGATCAGCTCGTATTTTCTCTCTGGAAATCCTCATAATAGAAACAATGTATCTCTAAAAATCCAACAATTTTATTGAACTTGACAACAGAGTTATTTACACAATCCTGACAGGTAACCAATCGGTATTATACCACACAGAAAAATCCCCCTCCCAAAGCTCCTTCAAACAATGTTACCAAACGTCTGGGCTCTTAAAGCCATCCTTCTGACTCTCATTTCTCTGTTGCAACATTCAAATCATGTAGCAACCTTGCTCCACTCAGGAGTACCACTAATATGGTTTCCTTCAAGACTTCTCTAAGGGGTCATCCCACACTAAATTGGCATTGTTTCTATCATTCTTCTTCCCTTAACAGCAAAGACCCTGTATAACTGCATGCCCCTCTCCTAAAACTTCTGCTATAGCACTATTTAAATCTATGCATAATCTGTATCTCATTATTTGCTTTTATAGACTTCCTGATGACTATTGTAAATTTATTGTGTCTCAGAATATCTCTTGCATTCATTGAACACTATATTACCATTTAAGAGACCTCAGAGGTTTCTAACAAAGAAGATCAAGGAGGTCCAGTATGTGCCTTACACAGACCGACTAAAGTCCTAAAGTCCCTGTCACTATACTCTGTATCTTATAGACTTCTTGGAGGAGACTTGTGAACTTGCTGCATATCCATAAATCAAAGGGGAATAAGGCTACACATTCTAGGGACATAATATGGCCTGTGACTTAAAAAGGACATGATAGAGGGACATATTTATCTTTCAGTGACTGCCACATCTTTGAAACAGGCTATCGATTCATGTGAAACAGAGCACCTCTATGACACTGTTCAAGAGAAATCTGGGCGAGTGGATGGGACACTGTAAATTCTTACTGGGGATAACACCCACAACCCTCCTGGACATGAGCAGTCATCACTAAATGCAATCTTGGGTACTGACTAGCATTTCTATGGTATCATGTTGGCATAAAATGGCTAGGCTAGCCTCCGAGGTGATAGCTTAGTAGTCTCCTATGATCCTATGATCCTGTGACGTATATATATAAAAAAGAGGAGAGTGATAATAGAGTCACAACAGGGAAAAACAGAAATACTGCATAAAATGTTTAAAACGTAGCTAGAAGAATAAAATATCATTAAGTACGCAATGCCAATATATTGAATATGCCTGTAAAACCATAGTGTACTATTACAGAGTGTGTGCCATGGGGGCATGATGGGCATTGTGCCAAAGGAGTTCTCCTGTGTTTATGTGAGGGGAAAAACACTGTTTGTGGTGCTATGAATGACCACAAGAGCCATGGAAGGTGAACTGAGATAATTCCAGTGCCACGTTGTTTCGTCAAAGGACATGTAAGAAGGTGATGGACCTGGCCTACCAGACATAGCCCTACAAGGCAACCTGTGAACTGTACCATGGGGACACAGCCACAGATGACACAGACACAGATGACAAAACAGTGACTTAAATACAGGCCATGCACATTGGTTAGCAGTCATGTAATATGCTATATGACACCCACCAGTACACAACAGAGTACACTCCTCTGTAGCATACCCAGGACATGCCAGTGTAACTGGCACTGGCAGGGGACCTGGGAATGACAATGCATGTATTATGCTGCCAGGCAGACCAGTGCAGCTTGGCAGGTGTGTGACAACAGATGCAAAAATGTTGGATGGCAAATATGAGTATGTGATATAGACCATGACACATGTCATGCTGGAAGGACACCCAGCAGCAGGCCATTGATCAGTACCCTGACAGCATTGACATGCCCTAGAGGTATAATGGTCAAGAGTACATGTCATCTTGAATGTACAATGTATATGTGTCAGGAGGTATTTTATAGTGGTAAGAAATGTTCCCACTAGTGGCAATACTTTATACACTTTTTCAAGATGGCAGCGCCATCAGAAAAGTGCATTATCTGTCTTGTTTTTCATCAGAAACTTCAGGAAAATCAATTACAGAGGCAGAAAATGAAAGTATATTATGTCACTGAATCGGCTAGAAATTGGATCTGCAATCTCTCCATGACTTCTGTATAATGAGCTGCTAGTAGAGAGGCCTATAAGGCCAACCATACTACAGGAACTCCTTAAGCTGGGAATTTTGCTAGAACATGGCCAGGAATATAAACATCTGGCTAATCGTATGTTTATTTCTCCTGGAAAAAAATTAAAAAGGAAAAGATGTGCAAGATCGAGAAAAAGAGGAACCAGAGCAAGAATTACTAACAGATTAAAAGCTAATCCTCACAGGCCTACACTGCCTTCCATACTTCTGGCTAATTTACACTCACTAGAAAATAAGATGGTTCACTTAAGGCTGGAACTCTCTTCACAAAACAAGGTGAGAAACAGTTGTTTATTTGTGCTTACCGAAATGTGTCTTAAGTCGCCATATCAATGACAGCACAGTAAATGTAGAGGGAATGACATTATTCAGACCTGATAGAATTCAATCACTATGTGGCAAATCTCAAGGAGGGGGAAGTGTGCACATATGTGAACAACATTTTGTGTAGTAACTGTGAAGTGATTACCACTTTCTGCTCAGAGAACATTGAATTCCTGTCTGTAAAATGTAGGCCATACTACCTGCCTAGGGAGTTTAAAGGGGGTATGCATTACGGCAGTCTACAGCCCACCCAGTGCGAACTCCAATGAAGCACTGTCTAGTCTTTATCAGTCAATAAGTGATCTCCAAAACAGGAACACAGAGTTTGCACAGGTAATTGCAGGGGACTTTAATCAAAGCAACCTAAAGACAGTATTTCCCCCACTACCATTGTCAAAGGAAAAAACTTCAAAGACCAATACACGTAAGGTTCAGTTAAGGTATATTTATTTACTTGCCGCAAGGAGACAAAAACATGCAGATACAAGGATTTGTCTAACTACTAACAGGAAGTATGTTTATTCTTATACTGTTTTACAAGACATGGCCTTCTATGGCTGACGTAATCAAACACAACTTTCAGCATTGTTCTACAGCAGATGTTACTCAGATTTTCTGCTGACATGACTAGATTTGTGAGAAACTTTTGAGAAAAACAACCTGGCCTTGGTGGGCTCTAGTTCGTTTACAAGCTTCCATTGTACAGTGTTACATTTCAAGGTACTCTTCTAATTCAGATACAAGCAAATGCTGATTGCAGTTCATATTTTCAAACAGGCTTTGTCCTAATTATCTATAGCTTCTACAGCTGTGTATTTTCTCACAGCACAAACGGAACTTCTTGTCTAAGCTTCATACAAGTAGTATTGTTCTATTCATTATTGTTTGAAAAATGTGTATTTGAATATATGAGAAATGCTAGTTTAAAAGCAAAGTAGTATATAATGTATTTTATTCTATTAATCATATAACAGAAAGGATTAATTCATGTGTAAATGTAAAGTAGTTTTGAAACTGCAGTGTGGCTTGAAGCAAGCTGACCTTCGACCCTGGCAGATGCTAGCTTAGCAAGTTTTAATGTTTATGCTTTTCACAAGTGATTATCTGCTGGGTCAGGAAATTAAATGTGTGAAATAATGAAATCTTCTGCTCTTTCCTGCTGGGATGATTTGGCCTTGTATATGTGTTACTAAGATAGCATGCAGCTGGTGGGAAAGTGTTAACAAAGATGTGTATTAGAAGATTGAATCCACCATTGTATTCGAACTGATGTGAAACCTTGAAGAAGTAACTTTACAGAAAGACATTATGTCTGACCAGGTGGATAGCAAGGCCGTATTGTTACCAGAGGAAAACTTTTTTAAAATATACAGCATCAGCAGTTTTTATGAATAGAGGACTGTAAGCTAAAGTGATGTAGATGCCCTGTGACATACCACGTCAGTAAGGTGGGCACAGCTTGAATGTTTAGACTATATAAAATTGTGTGCTTCCTGTTTCATGTTAGACAAAATTCTGTACTTGTACGTTTTTTGCCTCCTGGTGTACAATAGTAAACATTTGAACCTGAACCTCCTGTGTATTGAATTCTTGATTTTATTTAACAGTTTGGTCCTTCTTAGCCGGAATTCCCTCGGACAACTGCAGATCAGAGTCTACCGGTGGTTGAATACTGTGCAGGAGAAGTTACTGAAACGGTTCTTCTTGGGTGAAAAGACCTCCGACTGAATTGTCGTTTAAAGAGGCTGGCCACTTTCTAATCTGTGGCCGAAGAGTGGATACTGGACAACTCAATACTGGAGGCTCAGGTAGGAAGATTTACCTTTTTTCTGTTTTAGATCAGGGACTAGGTTACAGTATATTATTGTCAAGATTTGTTATGCAGATCAGGGACAAGAGGAAGTACTGTATATTTGGTCATAGATCAGGGTAACAGAATAAGGTAGGCAGTTATTCTAGATAAACTGTGAAAAGGAACTGAACTTCTGATATCACATGATAAGAAGGGTTACATAACATTTTCTTTTACCATGGGAAATCAGTGCACTAAAACATCGCGAGATCCGCCCCTAACCGAAGACGCAAAATACATGCAATTACAACTTTCCGATAACGTTAGGTATTATACGAAATGGGTTAACAAATATGAATTTGATGGTAAACTAGATAAAACTTCACTAGTTAAACTCCTTAAGCAACTTAAATCTGATGCAGGAGGTCAGGCAAAAAAGCAACGCCAATTAGGCACCTCAGGTACACAGGTGGATTGAGGAAGCAAATCGTACAGGACAGAAGCTGAAAAATTCAAAAATATTATTTTTAGACAAAGAAGATAATAACTTGGTAATAGCAACAGCTCCTCCTCACTTGCCCCCTCCTTTACCCTTTTCAGGATATGAAGTGAGTGGACAGGCTGGTCCACCTCCGCGTTATCCTGAAGTTTCAGCAAGACCACAACCATTTGTTAGAGATCCTATTGAAACTAGGTCCCGGACATGTAAAATACATAGGGACGCAGAATCATATCAAACAGAGAGAAACCTACAGGATGAGAGTGAGGAAGAAATATACCCACATATAGAGGTTCCAAATCCTCAGGCAGGACAGGAAGGGCAGGACCCAACACTCTTAGTATATAGACCATGGACACTGGAGGATATCCGGGAAGCTACTGAGGGAATCCCCCATCCGAAAGTTAATTTTACGAAATTTTTGGAAGATTTACAAGGCATGAGGTTGAGTTACCACTTGAATGGGGAAGAAGTAGAGAAAGTAGTAAGACAAATTATAGGTCCAGATTGGCACATGATTTGTGGCACCTGGAATCCTTGTAATGCAGAGCTTAAACCACTCTCACATAGTGACGCAGAGTTAGACAACAGAGTGAAAGGTCTAACAGACCGAATCTCTGAGAAATGGAAACCTAGAGCAGACTGGACTTGCATTAATCAATGCATACAACAGGAAAATGAGACAATAGATGGGTACTATGCTAGATTATTAGAATGTTTTAATAATCATAGTGGTATATCAGTTCCTGAGAACCAAACGAATGATTCCCAGTATGAACAACAATTGAAGAATGCATTTTTGAAAGGTTGCATTGCACCTATAGTAGCTTCATTATGAAGCATATGATAGACCGTTGAACAGGGAGGCTACAAGCCTTACTTGAATATGCTAGACATGCTGAAAGACATTTTAATAGTAAAAAGAAAAAGAAGGCGCAAGTCTTCACTGCTGCAAGAAGAATGCCCAGGGAAACAAACAGTCTGACAAACGATCAGAAGATTTTGAAGAGAGAAAAAAGAGAGGTGAATGCTTCAAGTGCGGGAAAAAGGGACCTCTAGCAAGGGATTGTAAGCAGAACAAAAAGGTAATTACAGAAGATAAGGGTGATGAGGACTGACTATATGATAGTGAAGATACATCATGCGAAAGTCAGAAATCATCAGGAAAAGTTAATAAACAAAAAACAAATGTAAATGTGATAGAAGGAATAGAGGTAAGTAGATATGGAGGATGTAGAAAGTGAAATTTTGGACTTAGCATTATTGAGCTTAGAGCTCTACTTAGCAGATACGAAACCGGAAGTTACACTTCTGGTGGAGGGAAGGGAAGTCAACTTCCTGCATGACTCAGGAGTGTCACGGACCCTGATACACCCCTCCAAGTTACCAGAACATTCCAAATCACCTGATTATATACTAGTAAAAGCAGCAAACGGACAACTATACAGGGAACCACTTTCCCATGATATAGCAATAACTGACCCTGTTTCAGGTATGACCCAGAGAAGTAAAATTGTTGTTTCTGTAAAGTGTCCAGTAAACCTATTGGGCAGGGACCTTATGCAGATATTTGGCATAGCAGTAGTTCCAACTGTACAAGGTATGGAAGCACAGAGACAAATGGATACCTTTGTAGTGCGATCGGAGGGTGAAACTTTTTACTGCTACAGCCAGGACCTAGTTACAACTGGTACAGGGGCAGTAACCGAGGAACTGATGAACGTAGCCATCAGTAAAGCCCCCTCCCTTGACACTGATCGACAGCATTTGTTACACTATACTCTATACTACTGTACTACACCAGGACCTGATAGAGAGTATGAGCAAGAATTGTTCAGAAATCGAGCAACTAGATTGGTTTTGCGTACTTTGTACTGGGATACTGAGGGGAACAGTGTAGTTAGCTGTTCATTACCTCAAGAATTCCTTGGATTATATAGATCAAATCGATTACCACATGTCAGCTTGACAAAGAACAAAAATGTAAAATGGGCAGACTTAGGAGAAAAGGTGACAAGATGGGAGAAACAGACTGATTTAGAACTATCAGAACAAGGGATACAGAAACAAAAACTGAATTGGTTGACACAGACACATCCAGCTGTTCACTTGCAATCTAGCGAGGAGCTGATTAGCATTTTTATTAGAAGAAGAAGAAAAGGCCTTATGTGAAATTCCAACGACTCTTTGGTCAACAGGCAAGTCAGATGTAGGACTTATTCGAACAGCAGGACCAGTTACAATTACCCCAAAGTCAGCATTTAGACCACAGAAAAGACAATACCCTTTGAGAAAGGATGCAGAAATAGGAATCAAACCTATAATAGCAGCATTACTCAAAGAAGGAGTACTGGTAGAATCTACTGATTCACCGTGTAATACACCCCTATTTCCTGTTAAGAAAGAAAACGGGGAATGGCGGATGGTTCAAGATTTACAAGCTGTAAATAATGCAGTAATACCTAGAGCACCTACGGTGCCAGACCCACATACTTTGTTAAACAATTTGAAACCGCAACAGAAGTATTTCTCTGTGGTAGATATCAGCAATGCTTTCTTCTCAATACCTATACATCCTGATAGTCAATATTGGTTTGCATTTACATTTCAGGGTAAAAGGTATACATATACTCGACTACCACAGGGATATTGTGAGAGCCCAACAATATTTGCACAAGAAATGGCTAGCAACCTGGCAGGGTTTACCCCACCGGGAGGTAGTCAAATTCTACTTTACGTAGATGACATCTTGCTAGCAGCCCCCACCCAGCAACAATGCAGAGAGGATACTGTAGCGTTATTGAAATTTTTAGCAACACAAGGACACAAAATAAACAAAAGTAAGTTACAACTTTGGAGAAAACAAGTTAGATACCTAGGATATGTAATATCCAATGAAGGTAGAATACTAGACGAGGAAAGAAAAACAGCAATTTTGCAAGCACCCAAACCAGCAACCAAGAAGGAAATGATGTCTTTCTTGGGTACAACTAATTTCTGTCAGAGCTGGATACCAAATTATGCTTTGGAATCTGCTCCACTGACTGACTTGATATATAAGACACAAATGGCAGCACAAGATATTTTACAATGGACACCTGAAGCAGAAACGACTTTCTGCAGGTTGAAGCAATTGATAGCTACTTCATTAGTTTTAGGACTCCCGAATTATCACAAACAGTTCTTTCAGGCCATAGATTGCAAGCAAGGATATATGACATCAGTATTGACGCAACAACATGGGGACAAGCAACGGCCCATAGCCTATTATTCATCGCAGTTAGACCCAGTGGCGCGATCTTTGCCTCACTGTGTACAAGCAGTGGTTGCAGCTGCAATGGCAGTACAGGCTTCGGCCTCAGTGGTGTTATTCCACCCTCTCACATTGAGTGCCTCATGCAGTTGCAATAATTTTACTGCAAGAAAAAGTAGCATATCTCTTCCCTGCTAGGCATCTTTCATGTATGACTATACTGCTGAGTCAACCTCATATGACAATTGAACGATGTACGACATTAAATCCATCAACATTACTTCCAACTCATGCAGATGGCACACCACACAGCTGCCTGCAGGAAATTGAACAGTTAGCTTTACCTAGACAAGATCTCACAGATATGCCCTTGGATAAAGCTGAGGTGACATATTACGTGGACGGCTCATGCAGAAGGGGTCCTACAGGAAAGAATCTAGTGGGGTATGCAGTAGTTACAGACACTGAAATTGTAGAAGCCCAATCCTTACCACATAACTTATCTGCACAAGCAGCAGAATTGATAGCTTTGACACGGGCATGTACTTTAGCAAAAAACAAGTGTGTAAACATATATACTGATAGTCAGTATGCTTTTTCTACAGTACATGTATTTGCGCAACAATGGAAAAATAGAGGAATGATAACATCTAGTGGAAAACCTATTAATCATGCGCAATTTATTTTGGAATTATTAGAATCTATTCAATTACCTACCAAAGTAGCTATTTGTAAATGTGTAGCTCATACAAAACAACAGGATAAGATTTCGAAAGGCAATGCACAAGCTGATGCAGCTGCAAAGCAAGCAGCCTCAGACTCAGAAACTTTACTTTTGAATGAGGAATTACAACCCTCTGAGATTTTAGATTTAGACATGTTAAAAACAATGCAGACACTTACTACAAAAGCAGAAAAACAAAAATGGGAAAAACGAGGTGCAATTCTTGAGAATGGACTGTACATTTCCAAAGAGAGAAAACCGATATTGTCGTCTAATTTATTTAGATATGCAGCTTTGTTGAGCCATGGGCAGTACCATGTCTCAACAGGGGGGATGGTACAGTTAGTAAACTGAATATTCCAAACATATGGATACACAAAAAAAATTTTGTGCAGCTTGTCATACTTGTAACAAGCACCATGCACAAGGGGCATTTAAAACCAAGCAAGGAAGTTTTCCTATACCACCATATCCGTTCCATACTATTTGTATGGATTTCATAGAATTGAGTAAGTGTGAAGGGAAGAAATACTGTTTAGTTATTGTAGATATGTTTTCCAAATGGGTAGAAGCTTTTCTAACCAAAAATCCGGATGCAGCAACAGTGGCAAAAGCCCTGATAAAAGAAGTAATCCCTAGATTTGGCATTCCGGAAAGGATTTATAGTGACAACGGCACACCTTCTGTGAACCAGACAATCCAGCAACTTGGGAGATTTTTTTGGTATCTCCTTAAAGAAACATTGTGCCTACCACCCACAGTCAGCAAGACTGGTGGAAAGGTACAATGGTACCCTTAAGAATAAATTAAGGAAGTTAGTTGAGGAGACCCAAAAGAATTGGATACACTGTCTGCCTTTGGCACTGCTGAGTATGAGAACGGTTCCAAATGTGAAGGGTTTGACTCCCTTTGAAATTATTTTTGGGAGAGCATATTATGTGCCTCAGTGGAAAGCTCTCATGCCTGCAGAGCAAGAGGCTGACAGTTCATTAGCTAGTTATATGAGGAAACTGTTAACAAATAAATCTGTTCTGCAGTTTAACTCTTTTTCAGATAAGGAACAGGCCAGACCGGTAGAAGCAGTCTTGGCCCCCGGGACGTGGGTTTGGCTGAAAGTGATGAAGAGGAAGAATTCGGCAAGTCCAAAGTGGGAAGGAGCATACCAGGTTCTGTTGGCAATGCCTACTTCAGTCAGAGTGGCCGAGAGGACGTCCTGGGTTCATATGACACACTGCAAACCGGTAAAGAACTTTCAACTTGATAAAAACTTTGTGACTGATACACAACCAGACCAAGATGGCCAAAAACAAAGTGAATAGAAATCTAGATCAACCCCAGAGATGTTGCATAATCATTTTGTTAAGTATACATTTATTGACTGTGATTGTGACAATTTTCCTCTTGTTGTGGTTTATCCTACACACAACCACACAAGTGAAAGTGGGAAGGCGTGACGAAACGTCTATAGACTGGCATCCAGATTTTAACACATACCTAGCCATGAAGCGTGTATATGCAGAGACTATGCCTATTTCAAATTGCTGGGTTTGTACAGCTATACCAACAGCATATGGAGGACTGATAATGTCCGCTGTCCCTTTGGGGATAAATGAGACTTGGGAGAATTTACTCTTTGATACAGGAACTGTGAGATCACAGGACAAAATAGCTTTATTTTTACCTGTCATACAAAAAGGAATTGTATGTTTTTACAAAAATGATACTCTCCAGGTGGGCTGGAGCAATTGTAATATAACCATATCTTACCGATGTTATATTAAGAATAGTAATGGCAATACTTTTTGCAATACTAATTATGACTCATATTTGAACTCATTGAAAACAAACATGAATGACATTCACAGTTTTGTTTAAACAATTGTCAGTTATAGATCAGAAAATGTTTCATGCAGGGCTAATGCATATTAGTACTAAAGTAGAAAACTGTTATTTTATTTGTGGGAAAAAGGCATATAAATGGTTACCTGAGAATTGGTCCGGCAGTTGTTTTTTGGGTTATCTGGTTCCGGCAATAAGACATACTGCAGAATTACCTTTGGGTAAGATACGAAACGTGAGAGAAGCAGCCCGAAAACCTGAAGGTCCAGTTGAAAAACCTGTGAATCCAGTTGGAAGGATCGAAGCTGGCTGGAAAGACCATAATACCGTGAAAGACAAAAGTAAATTGACTCATATGGACTTGAGTGACAGTGTTATATCTTGGGCAGGAATATTCCCAGCATATGGAGCAGTCAAATCAATCTGGGAGCTGAGGAAGTTGTCGAAACTTCTCGAAGTAATGAGTAACGCAACTTTTTCCACCCTAGAACTGGTGACTGATGAACTGAATGCAATGAGAACAGTTGTGCTACAAAATCGAATGGCTCTTGACTTCACCCTAGCGGCGAGAGGTGGTACGTGCACGCTTATCAAAGAAGAATGCTGTGCGTACATACCAAACAACAGGCATGAAATTAATAATCACCTAGAGGTAATTCAGCAAGTATCAGCCATGACTGAACCAGGCCCAAACCCACTGACAGACTTCTTCCAGAATCTATTTGGAGGGTGAGGTTCCATCCTAATGAATATTCTGATTGCCATTTGTGTGGGTATACTCCTAATAGGAGCATGTGTTTGCTGTGGAATTCCCTGCATGAAAAGATTAATCAAAAATTTTATTGATGTATCTGTTACTGAAACTTTGTACCAAGATATTGAGATTGAAAAATTGATTTCAGATGACATTTTTTCAGAAGTATAGATTGAATGACTCACCTAGCTGAA
Organism: Protopterus annectens; assembly: GCF_019279795.1. Taxonomy (NCBI): domain Eukaryota; kingdom Metazoa; phylum Chordata; order Ceratodontiformes; family Protopteridae; genus Protopterus; species Protopterus annectens. Next base: position 1,273,518,171 of record NC_056745.1, read on the forward strand.
AATCCTAAGTGAAAAAGGTTAGGAGATGAAATGACACTATGCATACTTCAAAATAGAATAAAAAGTATTAATAGGGGGGAAAATGTTAGAAAAATGTGTATTTGAATATATGAGAAATGCTAGTTTAAAAGCAAAGTAGCATATAATGCATTTTATTCTATTAATCATATAACAGAAAGGATTAATTCATGTGTAAATGTAAAGTAGTTTTGAAACTGCAGTGTGGCTTGAAGCAAGCTGACCTTCGACTCTGGCAGATGCTAGCTTAGCAAGTTTTAATGTTTATGCTTTTCACAAGTAATTATCTGCTGGGTCAGGAAATTAAATGTGTGAAATAATGAAATCTTCTGCTCTTTCCTGCTGGGATGATTTGGCCTTGTATATGTGTTACAAAGATAGCATGCAGCTGGTGGGAAAGTGTTACAGTGAACAAAGATGTGTATTAGAAGATTGAATCCACCATTGTATTTGAACTGATGAAGTAACTTTACAGAAAGACATTATGTCTGACCAGGTGGATAGCAAGGCCGTATTGTTACCAGAGGAAAACTTTTTTAAAATATACAGCATCAGCAGTTTTTATGAATAGAGGACTGTAAGCTAAAGTGATGTAGATGCCCTGTGACATACCACGTCAGTAAGGTGGGTACAGCTTGAATGTTTAGACTATATAAAATTGTGTGCTTCCTGTTTCATGTTAGACAAAATTCTGTACTTGTACATTTTTTGCCTCCTGGTGTACACTAGTAAACTTTTGAACCTGAACCTCCCGTGTATTGAATTCTTGATTTTATTTAACAATTATTTTCTTAACATAAGCAGAAATCATCTGCTTTTCAGTAAATTTCCAAGGCACAAGCAAGATTTTAGCTAACAATACAAGGTCAGAAACCATCTGCAGTTTCTACAGATTTATTCAGTATGAAATAAAATAAATGTGTTAACCCTTTTGAAGCTCTAAATGCTGTGCGTACATACCAAACAACAGGCATGAAATTAATAATCACCTAGAGGTAATTCAGCAAGTATCAGCCATGACTGAACCAGGCCCAAACCTACTGACGGACTTCTTCCAGAATCTATTTGGAGGGTGAGGTTCCATCCTAATGAATATTCTGATTGCCATTTGTGTGGGTATACTCCTAATAGGAGCATGTGTTTGCTGTGGAATTCCCTGCATGAAAAGATTAATCAAAAATTTTATTGATGTATCTGTTACTGAAACTTTGTACCAAGATATTGAGATTGAAAAATTGATTTCAGATGACATTTTTTCAGAAGTATAGATTGAATGACTCACCTAGCTGAAAATCCTAAGTGAAAAAGGTTAGGAGATGAAATGACACTATGCATACTTCAAAATAGAATAAAAAGTATTAATAGGGGGGAAAATGTTAGAAAAATGTGTATTTGAATATATGAGAAATGCTAGTTTAAAAGCAAAGTAGCATATAATGCATTTTATTCTATTAATCATATAACAGAAAGGATTAATTCATGTGTAAATGTAAAGTAGTTTTGAAACTGCAGTGTGGCTTGAAGCAAGCTGACCTTCGACTCTGGCAGATGCTAGCTTAGCAAGTTTTAATGTTTATGCTTTTCACAAGTAATTATCTGCTGGGTCAGGAAATTAAATGTGTGAAATAATGAAATCTTCTGCTCTTTCCTGCTGGGATGATTTGGCCTTGTATATGTGTTACAAAGATAGCATGCAGCTGGTGGGAAAGTGTTACAGTGAACAAAGATGTGTATTAGAAGATTGAATCCACCATTGTATTTGAACTGATGAAGTAACTTTACAGAAAGACATTATGTCTGACCAGGTGGATAGCAAGGCCATATTGTTACCAGAGGAAAACTTTTTTAAAATATACAGCATCAGCAGTTTTTATGAATAGAGGACTGTAAGCTAAAGTGATGTAGATGCCCTGTGACATACCACGTCAGTAAGGTGGGCACAGCTTGAATGTTTAGACTATATAAAATTGTGTGCTTCCTGTTTCATGTTAGACAAAATTCTGTACTTGTACATTTTTTGCCTCCTGGTGTACACTAGTAAACTTTTGAACCTGAACCTCCCGTGTATTGAATTCTTGATTTTATTTAACAATTATTTTCTTAACATAAGCAGAAATCATCTGCTTCTCAGTAAATTTCCAAGGCACAAGCAAGATTTTAGCTAACAATACAAGGTCAGAAACCATCTGCAGTTTCTACAGATTTATTCAGTATGAAATAAAATAAATGTGTTAACCCTTTTGAAGCTCTAAATGCACTAAGCATATTACTAATACACACATAAATACATATTTTTCTGACATTTCCCCCCTTTTAATACTTTTATTCTACTTTCAAAATAAGCATAAACAGTTTGTTTTCTTCTCCTAACCTCTTCCACTCATGATTTGCAGTTAAGAAAGCTATTCAGTTTAAACTTATGAAAGCATTTTCAATCTTTTAACAGTTCTTCAAACTCAGCACTTTGATATAAGGTTTCAGAAACTGACATGTCTATAAGGTCTTTAATCAGTCTTTTCATGCAGGGGATGCCACAACGAACACATACTCCCAGTAGGAGCATTCCTACACAAATGGCAATCAGGATGTTCATTAGGATGGTATCCCACCCCCCAAACCATTTCTGGAAAAAGTCCGTCAGTGGGTTTGGGCCTGGTTTGGTCATGGCCGACACTTGCTGAATTACCTCAAGATGATTGTCTATCTCGTGTTTATGGTCAGGAATATACGAACAGCATTCTTCTTGGATTAAAGTGCAAGTACCACTTCTCGCCGCTAGAGTGAAGTCAAGAGCCCTGCGGTTCTGAAGCACTACAGTTCTCATAGCATTCAGTTCATCAGTCACTGATTCGAGAGCGGAAAAAGTTGCATTACTCATTACTTCGAGAGGTTTCAACAGTTTTCTCAGCTCCCAGATTGATTTCACTGCTCCATATGCCGGTAATATGCCTGTCCATGATATAACGCTATCATTCAAGACGATATGTGTCAGTCCTTTGCCTATGGAATGATGGTCTTTCCAACGTACATCGATTTGTCCCACTGGATTTACAGGTTTCTTGATGACCTCTCGGACATTTCGAATTTTTCCTTGAGGCAAAACTGCAGTGTGTCGTATGGCCGGAACCAGGTAACCCAAAAAATAACTGCCGGACCAATTCTCAGGTAACCATTTGTATGCTTTTCTACCACACACAAAGTAACAGTCCTCTACTTTAGTAGTAACTTTGCTATGAATATACACTCGCCCTGCATGAAACATTTTTCTATCTATTATAGACAGTTGTTTATAAAGAACAGAATTATGTTTTACTTCAAGTGTTTTATGCATCAATCCAAGAAATGAATCATAGTTTGTATTACAATAAAGATCTACTTTGTTACCTTTAGTGTAACATTTATAAGGAACAGTCACATTGCAATTGCTCCAACCCACCTGAACAGAATCATTTTTATAAAAACACACAGTTCCTTTTGTGGAACAGACAAGTACAATGCTATTTTATCTTGTGATGTAATGGTTGAGGTATCATAAATCAAGTTCTCCCAGGTCTCATTGACCCCTAGGGGGGACTGTAGTCATTAATAACCCCCCATATGCTGTTGGCAAAGCTGTGCAAATCCAGCAATTGAAACACTGAAAGTCTCAGCATACACATATTTAATTGCCTGGTAAGTGTTAAAGTTTGGATGCCAGTCAATGAGTAACGCTTCACGTATATTCAGCTCAGTCTGTGTGGCTGGGAAAAGGAAAGGCCACAACAAAAAGATTATTGTCACTAGTACAGTTAACAGGATGATTATGCAATACTTTTGAGGAAAGGGTTGTTCTGCATTCCTGTTTCTTCTGGACTCTACCATTTTTACTATTGGCATGTGACAAGGTTTTTGTCCAGTTCAAAGTTCTTTACTAATTTACAGTGCGTCAGGTGGATCCAGGAGGCATGCTCCGCTATCTTGACTGCAGTGGGTATCGACAGAAGCACTTGATATGGACCTTCCCACTTTGGTGATGCCCAATTCTTTCTCTTTACTGTCTTCACCCAAACCCAAGTTCAGGGGGACACTGCCACTTCTGACGGTCTGGTTCATTCTTTATCTGAAACAGAATTTGACTGCAACAAATGTTTAGAATTTAACAAGTTTCGCATGTACTCAGCTAGTATACTATCAGCTTCCTGGTCTGCGGGCATGAGAGATTTCCACTGAGGTATACAATAAGCCCTTCCAAATAACTTTTCAAAAGGAGTCAATCCTTTTGCATTTGGAACAGTTCTCATGCTCAACAGTGCCAGGGGCAGACAGTACACCCAATTTCTCTGTGTTTCTACTATTAACTTCCTTAGCTTATTCTGACCAGGTGGATAGCAAGGCTGTATTGTTACCAGAGGAAAACTTTTTTAAAATATACAGCATCAGCAGTTTTTATGAATAGAGGACTGTAAGCTAAAGTGATGTAGATGCCCTGTGACATACCACGTCAGTAAGGTGGGCACAGCTTGAATGTTTAGACTATATAAAATTGTGTGCTTCCTGTTTCATGTTAGACAAAATTCTGTACTTGTACATTTTTTGCCTCCTGGTGTACACTAGTAAACTTTTGAACCTGAACCTCCCGTGTATTGAATTCTTGATTTTATTTAACAATTATTTTCTTAACATAAGCAGAAATCATCTGCTTCTCAGTAAATTTCCAAGGCACAAGCAAGATTTTAGCTAACAATACAAGGTCAGAAACCATCTGCAGTTTCTACAGATTTATTCAGTATGAAATAAAATAAATGTGTTAACCCTTTTGAAGCTCTAAATGCACTAAGCATATTACTAATACACACATAAATACATATTTTTCTGACATTTCCCCCCTTTTAATACTTTTATTCTACTTTCAAAATAAGCATAAACAGTTTGTTTTCTTCTCCTAACCTCTTCCACTCATGATTTGCAGTTAAGAAAGCTATTCAGTTTAAACTTATGAAAGCATTTTCAATCTTTTAACAGTTCTTCAAACTCAGCACTTTGATATAAGGTTTCAGAAACTGACATGTCTATAAGGTCTTTAATCAGTCTTTTCATGCAGGGGATGCCACAACGAACACATACTCCCAGTAGGAGCATTCCTACACAAATGGCAATCAGGATGTTCATTAGGATGGTATCCCACCCCCCAAACCATTTCTGGAAAAAGTCCGTCAGTGGGTTTGGGCCTGGTTTGGTCATGGCCGACACTTGCTGAATTACCTCAAGATGATTGTCTATCTCGTGTTTATGGTCAGGAATATACGAACAGCATTCTTCTTGGGTTAAAGTGCAAGTACCACTTCTCGCCGCTAGAGTGAAGTCAAGAGCCCTGCGGTTCTGAAGCACTACAGTTCTCATAGCATTCAGTTCATCAGTCACTGATTCGAGAGCAGAAAAAGTTGCATTACTCATTACTTCGAGAGGTTTCAACAGTTTTCTCAGCTCCCAGATTGATTTCACTGCTCCATATGCCGGTAATATGCCTGTCCATGATATAACGCTATCATTCAAGACGATATGTGTCAGTCCTTTGCCTATGGAATGATGGTCTTTCCAACGTACATCGATTTGTCCCACTGGATTTACAGGTTTCTTGATGACCTCTCGGACATTTCGAATTTTTCCTTGAGGCAAAACTGCAGTGTGTCGTATGGCGGAACCAGGTAACCCAAAAAATAACTGCCGGACCAATTCTCAGGTAACCATTTGTATGCTTTTCTACCACACACAAAGTAACAGTCCTCTACTTTAGTAGTAACTTTGCTATGAATATACACTCGCCCTGCATGAAACATTTTTCTATCTATTATAGACAGTTGTTTATAAAGAACAGAATTATGTTTTACTTCAAGTGTTTTATGCATCAATCCAAGAAATGAATCATAGTTTGTATTACAATAAAGATCTACTTTGTTACCTTTAGTGTAACATTTATAAGGAACAGTCACATTGCAATTGCTCCAACCCACCTGAACAGAATCATTTTTATAAAAACACACAGTTCCCTTTTGTGGAACAGACAAGTACAATGCTATTTTATCTTGTGATGTAATGGTTGAGGTATCATAAATCAAGTTCTCCCAGGTCTCATTGACCCCTAGGGGGGACTGTAGTCATTAATAACCCCCCATATGCTGTTGGCAAAGCTGTGCAAATCCAGCAATTCGAAACACTGAAAGTCTCAGCATACACATATTTAATTGCCTGGTAAGTGTTAAAGTTTGGATGCCAGTCAATGAGTAACGCTTCACGTATATTCAGCTCAGTCTGTGTGGCTGGGAAAAGGAAAGGCCACAACAAAAAGATTATTGTCACTAGTACAGTTAACAGGATGATTATGCAATACTTTTGAGGAAAGGGTTGTTCTGCATTCCTGTTTCTTCTGGACTCTATCATTTTTACTATTGGCATGTGACAAGGTTTTTGTCCAGTTCAAAGTTCTTTACTAATTTACAGTGCGTCAGGTGGATCCAGGAGGCACGCTCCGCTATCTTGACTGCAGTGGGTATCGACAGAAGCACTTGATATGGACCTTCCCACTTTGGTGATGCCCAATTCTTTCTCTTTACTGTCTTCACCCAAACCCAAGTTCAGGGGGACACTGCCACTTCTGACGGTCTGGTTCATTCTTTATCTGAAACAGAATTTGACTGCAACAAATGTTTAGAATTTAACAAGTTTCGCATGTACTCAGCTAGTATACTATCAGCTTCCTGGTCTGCGGGCATGAGAGATTTCCACTGAGGTATACAATAAGCCCTTCCAAATAACTTTTCAAAAGGAGTCAATCCTTTTGCATTTGGAACAGTTCTCATGCTCAACAGTGCCAGGGGCAGACAGTACACCCAATTTCTCTGCGTTTCTACTATTAACTTCCTTAGCTTATTCTTTAAAATCCCATTATGCCTCTCTACTAGCCCTGCAGATTGTGGGTGATGCGCACAATGATTTTTTAAAGAAATACCAAAATGTCTACTTAACTGTTGTATGGTCTGGTTTACGAAGTGTGTGCCGTTGTCACTGTAGATCCTTTCCGGAATGCCAAATCTAGGGATGATTTCTTTAACAAGGACTTTGGCCACGGTTGCTGCGTCTGGATTTTTAGTCGGAAAGGCTTCCACCCATCTGGAAAACATATCTACAATGACAAGACAATACTTCTTATTTTCACATTTATTCAACTCTATGAAATCCATTCAGATAGTATGAAATGGATACGGTGGTGTAGGGAAACTCCCTTGCTTGGGCTTTAATGCTCCTTGTGCATGAATTTTATTACAAACATGGCACATCGAACAAAATTTTTTTAGTATAATTTAAGAATCCATATGTCGTGAACACTTGGTTCACCAGCTGTACCATCCCCCCTGTTGAGTCATGGCACTGCCCATGGCTCAACAAAGCTGCATATCTAAACAAATTAGACGGCAATATCGGTTTTCCTTCTTTAGAGATGTACAGCCCCTTTTCGAGAATTGCTCCTCATTTTGCCCATCTTTGTTTTTCAACTTGCATAGTAAGTGTCTGCTTTGTCTTTAACATTTCTAAGTCTAAAATCTCTGAGGGTTGTAATTCTTCATTCAAAAGAAATACTTCTGAAGCTGCCTGCTTTGCAGCTGTATCAGCTCTCGCATTACCTTTTGAAATCCTGTCCTGTTGCTTGGTATGAGCTGTGCATTTACAAATAGCTACTCTCTGAGGTAACTGAATAGATTCTAAAAGATCTAAAATAAACTGTGCATGATTGATTGGTTTGCCAGTAGATGTTATCATTCCTCGATTTTTCCACTGTTACGCAAAAGCATGTACAGTAGAAAAAGCATACTGGCTGTCAGTAAAAATGTTCACACATTTACCCTTTGCTAAGGTACATGCCCGTGTCAAGGCAATCAATTCTGCTGCCTGTGCAGATAAATTGTGTGGTAAAGATTTCACTTCTATAATCTCAATATCAGAAACTACTGCATATCCTACTAGGTTCTGTCCTGCAGGACCCCTTTTGCATGAGCCATCCACGTAGTATGTCACCTCAGCATCATCCAAGGGAACATCCATAAGGTCTTTTCTAGGCATTGTCTTTTGCTCAATCACCTGTAGGCAGCTGTGTGGTGTGCCATCTGCAGGGGTTGGGAGCAAGGTAGAAGGGTTCAAAGTTGTATATCGTTCAATTGTCATATGAGGTTGTTTCAACAATATAGTCATACAGGAAAGATGGGGAAAGATATGCTACCTTCTCTTGCAGTAAAATAATCGCGACTGCATGAGGCACTCTCAATGTGAGATGGTGGAACAAAACTACTGAGGCCGAAGCCTGTACTGCCATTGCAGCTGCAACTACTGCTTGTACACAGTGGGGTAAAGACTGTGCCACTGGGTCCAGTTGTGATGAATAAATAAGCAATAGGGCGTTGCTTGTCCCCATGCTGCTGTGTTAACACTGATGTCATATAACCTTGCTTACAATCTACAGTTTGGAAAAAATGTTTATGATAGTTTGGTAATCCCAAAACTAATGAGGACTCTATTAACTGTTTCAGTTTGCAGAAAGCAGATTCTGCTTCTGGTGTCCATTGCAATAAATCCTGTGCTGCCATAGGCTTTTTATAAATCAGGTTAGTCAACGGTGCAGATTCCAAGGCATAGTTTGGAATCCAACTCCGACAAAAATTAGTTGTACCCAGGAAGGACATCATTTTCTTCTTGGTAGTGGGTTTTGGTGCTTGCAAAATCACTACTTTTCTGTCCTCATCTAATGTCCTACCTCCCTTGGATATTATATATCCTAAGTATTTAACTTGTTTTTTCCAAAGCTGCAGTTTATTTTTGTTTACTTTATGTCCTTCAGTGGCTAAAAATTGTAATAGCGCTATGGTGTCTTCTTTACAATCTTGCTGGGTGGGGGACGCCAGCAGGATATCATCAACATAAAGCAAAATCTGGCTACCTCTTGGTGGGGTAAATCCCGCCAAGTTGCTTGCCATTTCTTGTGAGAATATTGTTGGACTTTCACAATATCCCTGTGGTAGTCGCATATATGTATACCTTTTCCCCTGAAATGTGAATGCAAGCCAATACTGGCTGTCAGGGTGTATCGGTATTGAGAAGAATGCATTGCTGATATCTACCACAGAAAAATATTTCTGTTGAGGTTTTAAATCATTCAACAAGGTGTGTGGGTCTGGCACCGTAGGTGCCCTTGGTATTACTGCATCATTTACAGCTTGTAAATCTTGGACCATACACCACTCTCCATTTGCTTTCTTAACAGGAAATAAGGGTGTGTTACATGGTGAATCAGGAGATTCCACCAGCACCCCTTCCTTAAGTAAAGCTGCTATAATAGGTTTGATTCCTACCTCTGCATCTTTTCTTAAGGGATACTGTCTTTTTTGTGGTCTAAGTTATCCAATTCAGCTTCTGCATCTGTATTTCCTGTTCTGACAGTTCTGACTCTGTCTGTTTTTCCCATCTCGTGACTTTCTCTCCTAAGTCTACTCATTTTACATTCTTGTCCTTAGTTAAGCTAACATGTGGTAATCGATTATATTTATAGAGTACAAAGAACTCCTGGGGCAATGAACAGCTGGCTACACTGTTCCCTTCTGTGTCCCAGTACAGATTACGTAATATCAATCTGTTTGCACGATTTCTAAACAATTCTTGCTCATATTCCTTATCAGGTCCTGCTGTGTTACAATAATACAGAGTACAGTGCAACAAATGCTGTTTATCAATGTCAAGGGAGGGGAACTTGCTGATGGCTACGTTCATCAATTCTTCGGTCACTGCCCCTGGACCAGTCGTAACCAAGTCCTGGCTGTACCAATAAAACATTTTACTCCATTTGCACTGCAAAGGTATCAATTTATTGCTGTGCTTCCATACCCTGCATAGTCGGAACTACTGCTATACCAGATAGCTGCATAAGGTCTCTGCCCAAGAGGTTTACTGGGCATTTTGCAGAAACAACAATTTTGCTTTTCTGGGTCAATCCTGAAACAGGATCAGTTATCACAATATTATGGGAGAGGGGCTCCCGATACAGCTGTCCATTAGCTGCTTTCACTAATATGTAATCAGGTGACTCTGAGTTCTCTGGCAGTTTGGAGGGATGTATCAGGGTCCGTGATGCCCTGAGTCACACAAGAATCTGACTTCCCTCCCTTCTACCAGGAGTGTAACTTCTGGTTTCGTGTCTGCTAAATAGAGCTCTAAGCTCAATAAAGCCAAATCTAATATTTCATTTTCTTCACTATCCATGACTTCCTGCACTTCTTCTATTTCTTCTGCCACATTTTCTACTCCCTCTATCACATTCTCATTCGTCCCTTCTCTGCTATCCCCTTCTAGTGATTCCTGACTATCATATAGTCAGTCCTCACCCTCCTTATCTTCCGTGGTTGCTTTCTTGTTTTTCTTGCAATCCCTTGCCAAGTGTCCCTTCTTACCGCATTTAAAACATTCACCCCTTTTCTTTCACCCTTCAAAGTCCTCTGATCGCTGATCAGATTGTTTGTTTCCCTGGGCATTTCTCTCGCTCTTTTTCCCGGACTGTACTACATATACTTCTGCTCCATCTTCTATAGAAAATACTTGGGCTTTCTTTTTCTTTTTGCTATTAAAATGCCTTTCAGCATGCCTAGCATATTCAAGTAATGACTGTAACCTGCTTGTACGATGATCTACCATGTGCTTTGTAATAAAGCTGCTTATGGGTGCAATACTGCATTTCAAAAAATGCATTCTTTAACTGCTGCTCATATGGGGAATTGTGTGTCTGATCTTCAGGAACCTGCATTCCACAATGGTTATTAAAACATTCTAATAGTCTGGCATAATATCAGTCAATAGCTTCACCTTCCTGTTGGATGCATTGATTAATGCAAGTCCAGTCTGCCCTAGGCTTCCATTTCTCAGAGATGCAGTCTGTAAGACCTTTCAGTCTGTTGTCTAATTCTGTGCTGCTATGTGGGAGGGGCCTGAGCGCAGCATCATGGGGATTCCAGTCGCCACTAATCATGTGCCAATCTGGTCCCACAATTTGTCTGACTACTTTTTCTACCTCTTCTCTGTTTAAATTATAACTTAGCCTCATTCCTTGCAAATCTTCTAAGAACTTTCTAAAATTAACTTTTGGATGGGGAATTCCCTCAGTGGCTTTCCGGATGTCTTCCGGAGTCCAGGGTCTATACACTAGAATAGTTGGGTCCTGACCTTCTTGCCCTGCCTGAGGATTAGGGACTTCTATAAGTGGGCATTTTCCCTCTTCACTCATAAATCGTGAATTTCTACCCATTTGATATAACTCAATGTCCCCTTTTGAGTTTCCTGCCCGTGTTCGAGACCTGGTCTCGACGGGATCTCTAATAAACGGTTTTGCTTTTGTAGTGCCTCTACTTACAGTGATAGCAGGATACCACAGGTGTGGACTAACTTGTTCACTTGCCTCATATTCTGGTAAGGGAGGCGGAGGGGCTGACGCTATTACTAAGTTATTGTCCTCCTTATCTAAAAACATTGCTTTTGAATTATTACTCTTTTGTTCCCTTCGGTTTACTTCCTCAATCCACCTGTGTGCCTGAGGAATTCCTAATTGACGTTGCTTTTTTACTCGACCTCTAGAATCAGTTTTAAGCTGTTTGACAAGTTTAACGTGAGGATTTTTCTAATTTACCATCAAATTCATGCTTATTAACCCATTTTGAGTAGTATTTAATATTATCAGCACGCTGTGACTGCATGTATTTAGCATCTTCGGTTAACGGCGGATTTTGAGATCTTTTTGTACAATTATTACCCATTTTGTTCTACCCTTTAAATCGTTACGTAACTCCTTATTTTTAATGTGGTACCACGGATTTTGTTATAGTCTCTTCAGAATGACTGCCTACCTGCTCTGTTTCCCTGATCTATGACAAGACAGTAATCTTTTTGTCCTTGACTTGTATAAACAAAGTCTTAACAAAACAAATACAAATCTAGTCCCTGATCTAAAACAGAAAAAAAGTAGATTCACCTTACCTGAGCCTTCATGATTGATCACCTGGTTTGAGTAAACCCATCCTTCAGTCGCAGATCAGAAAGT